>NC_069127.1:13063038-13366252 GCF_026914265.1 Mya arenaria | reverse complement strand
TATGGACATTACGAATCATCTATATTATGACGCTATGGACTATGATTTGGAAACAGGATGGATTATAAATTATTTCATGTCGAATAAAATAATATATGATATCACAACACGTTTTGTCTAAATAATAGTAATTAATACGCACATATAACATGACATGAGATGTATGCAAAATGATACTTGACTCAAACACAACACAATGTAAGCCATTAGCATTAAATTATACTTCAAAAATGAAAAGTCCCATTGTTTTAAAGCTGCACTCTCACAGATTGGCCGTGTTGACAACTATTTTTATTTTTTGTTTTGGAATTAGCCAATTTTTGCGTAAATGTCTGGATACCAGTGGTATAAGACTGCTGACAAAAGATCAGATACAGTTTTTAAGTTTTACGTTCGCAAATTGATGTTTTATGGCTAAAAGTGATACTACAGTAACATTTTAAGAAAAATGAAAAATGTCGGCAGTTTTCCAAACAATTTAGATCTGTTCTATTGTGAGTAATCTTATTATTTGTATAGAAAGCATTGCTGTCAAAATCAGCCGAGTCTGGGACAAAAAAGGTTGTCAAAGCTGTCAATCTGTGAGAGTGCAGCTTTAAATTACTATAAACACTATTTTAAATTCAACCATTAGAGGACACTTTCTTGCATTTTTGCAATGTTTAAGATTGCAAGTAATATTAGATAATTTAAAATTTACGAAGAAAAAAATCTAAATTTTCATTAAGTGGAAATTATTCACTAAGATGCCCCAGAGGTTTCTTACCTGGTAGCTGGAACTGTATGGATAAAATACACTAAGATTACAACTTCATATAACTCGTACATTATACTGTAACGACTATTATTTTATAGGTAATTAATAAAGTATTTTAATGATGAAGTCAATTTATTGCTAATAAACAATTGTTACTTGCTGCTAGCTTTTATACCACACCCACACTCAACAGTCAGGGCTTTTTTCACATTTAGGTGAAGCGGACCTAGCCCTTTTGGAGGGGAAAAATCGCGCATTTGTTTTTCTAATCTAAGACTCACGCTATCTATTTTTTCATGTTCTTGAAATCCCCCACTTGATTGTTATGGTTCACAGTGGCAGATCCCGTAATTCATAACTGGGGGACACAAGTGGGTTGGAGGGCTGTTCTTCCATCCACATGGATATTTTGTTTCAATGATGTATTGAAATTGCACGTTTACACCATACATGCTTATTAAGATAGTAAAGGTATAATATCAGACAAAACTAGGTGGATATCATTATGATGTCCATCAAAAGTTTCGTGGGTTTGCTGGAGCAGGTTTTGAACAGGGACTTGCGTTAGAGGGGCGTTACTTAAGGGCACAAATTTTTGGACATGATCCCTCGAGTGGGCATGACATTAATATGTTTAAAATGTGGGAAGTGGGGTTAAGGGGTACTCCCCTAGAATATATCAAATATTTTTAGTCTGAATTGGTGCATTATAGCGTAATTAAGTACTTTTTTTCTGAGAAATATTGACAAAAAATAACCTTTAAGTTTACTTGCGGGCCAACTGGGGGGACACAGGCCCTACAGCTCCCCCCCACTGAACAACCCGCCCATGGTCCACTTGTAAATAAAATAAATGAACAATTTTTGCCTGCTTGTGTATATAAGTAAAAAAAACTGACAATGGCAGTATAAATCTGGGTCCGTGAGCCCAGCTCAGATACACCCAACTGCAATTGACTAAACAATATGGTGATTTAAAACCCATTCAGGAACATTGATATAAACCTGGACTTGTTGGACTGCAAATGTTCATTTTACGAATGCGAATGTCGACTGTAGGATTGCAGTTTTACATATGCATGATTCGGCTTTCTAAATTACATCATCATATTGTTAAAGGCAAGTTATACGATCTATGTTTTAGTGAGTTTATACAGGGTCGATCTGACAAATATACATTTTGACTACTATAATGACAAATGACAAATCAATACGGAACAACTGAAGAATAGAAACAACAAATAGCACGTCTACATTGACAAATGTAAGAGATATTTAGTACGATTAAGAAGCACATTGTGGGAATTACACGTCTGGACTTTTGGCAACGAATAGCCTCCATAAGTATGAACGTGTATGCTAGTACGTTAGAAATAAGTCGTGTACCAAATGACATAAAATAAGTTTAATATTTTTATAAGAAAAGTAATTAAGCTAAGGAGAACATCAATTATGTACATAACATTCATCAGTACATGCAAAATAAATGTACATGCTGTCTCAACATTTACTAAATAAAAACAACTTAGGCATTTTAAAAGACTAAAGATAAAATAAAACACAGTAGCTTTTAAATCACATAAACGTATGAAATGTTAATGATCTATTAAAACACACGCTCGCACGGACGCACGCACGCATGCGCATCGCACGCGCATACACACGCACACGCACACGCACACACACACACACACACACACAACAATACTTTCCAGTACATTTAGGTTGTTGACAGGAGTTTATTTTAAAATTAGAATATTTTTTTTCGTAGATTTCTCAAATAATCTATTTTTTAATGTATTCGCTAAGTTTGTTAGATGGATCGTAATCAACTCCCAGCGTGTCCGTATCGTGTCAATTTATTTCAAAAGAATATTTTTGAAAAATATAATCGTGTTTTCAAAAACTATGGTGCAGAAATTCCGTTAATGTCCAATGAATATCGGAGAAATACCTCCCGTAACCAAAAACAAACAGCATCCGATACAATACTTCCGAGCCGAATGCGTCCGATGTTCGTCATGATCTGTTAGGGCGAGTGGCGATATATGTCGATGTTACCCAATGTTAACAGATGTTACCCGGGTTATGTTACATAGGACCTTAAAGGTACTCGCTTATATTTTTGTAAAAATGCACTTATTGTATAAAGTTTTTGTAAAATGCACTTTTTTTGTATGATGTTTTTGTAAAATTCACTTTTGGTATGAAGTTTCTTGTAAAATGGACTTTTTTGTATGATTGTTGTAAAATGGACTTTTTGTATCAAGTTTTTGTAAAACGCACTTTTTTGTATGAATTTTTTTTGTAAAATGCACTTTTTTGTATGATTGTTGTAAAATGGACATTTTGTATGAAGTTTTTTGTAAAACGCACTTTTTTGTATGAAGTTTTTTTTGTAAAACGCACTTTTTGTATGATAAATCAGTAGGAGTGTTAAAATCTGGAACCCTTCAACAAATGTTGATGCTTGCTCAAATACTGTCTTTAAAGAAATCAATTTTTATTAGCATTAACAACGCTTATAATCACTTAATTTCAGCTTTGTTGTTGTGTGATTGATTGACTGACAATATCACGCGATGTAATCAATATATTGCTACGAGGTCAACATATCTACAACTTAAGTAAAAGTCCCGTTGGCCTCGTGGTTTAGGCGACTATACTTTGTAACATTTACCGACATGGGTTGCATCCCACTTAAACCAAACTACTATTTTTTACTATGACTGTATTTTTCTGCGGTAAAAATGATAAAATAAGTATTTTCAGATGTATTACCGGGGAAACTGATTTTTGGTCCAAACGCATGAGCGAGTACTCTTTAAGCTTTAAAGGTACTCGCTCAGGTTTGCCATACTGCAGTCCTTGGGTGTGGGGATTGCTTTATACTTTAAATAAACATGCATTTTTCCTGCCTATCTCTCTCTATTCAAGCCGCTGGTCTTTGATCTACTTTAATTAGTTTTATGAACGATGTAACTATAAATTATGTTTCATGCTGTGTATGAATTTTGTTATGATGTCCGAGTATGAACGTGTATGCTAGTATGTTAGAAATAAGTCGCGTACCAAAAGACATAAAATAAGTTTAATATCTTTATAAAGAATGTAATTCAGTTTAAGCGAACATCAATTATGTACATAATATTCATAAGTACATGTAAAATCATGTGTACATGCTGTCCAATCAATAAGTAAATAAAAACGACTTAGGTATTCTAAAAGACTAAAGATAAAATAAAACACAAACGCTTTTGAATTACATAAACGTATGAATATGTTCATGATCTACTAACACGCACGTAGCGCCCAAGATCGGCCCCAAAATGAGAGCTTCGAATTTTGTTACCCTTCTCACGTTATAGTTACATGAGTTACAGGCAAATAAATAGAACATATTATATACAATGAAAACAAAGTCAAAGTTCAACCACAAAAAATCTAGTTTTCAGGTCGACATATGATCAGAGTTTCGAGTTTTCTGGACGACATATGATCATAGTTATACGGTTACATTAGTTACAATGAAATACAGCAAAGTTTTTGAAAAATTTGAAAAAGTTTTTTTTTCTATATGAAATATCGGGTTACGCGGTTACATTGGTTACAACCGGTTACATCAAAAATTTGCAGAGTTCAACATCAGAAATCGAGTTTTCAGGTCGACATATGATCAGAGTTATGCAATTACATTAGTTACAATAACTTACAGCACAGTTTTTGAAAAGTTTGAAAAAGTGTTGTTTTTTTCTATTATTGGGTTACTCGGTAACATTGGTTACAACTGGTTACATAGGTTACATCGAAAAATTTCATCAAAAATCGAGTTTTCAGGTCGACATATCATTAGAGTTATACGGTTACATTAGTTACAATGAGTTACAGCACAGTTTTTGAAAAGTTTGAAAATGTTTTTTTTCTATCTGAAATCGAGAGTTACGCGGTTACATTGGTTACAACTGGTTACATCGGTTACATCGAAAATTTTCATAAACAATCGAGGTCAACATATGATTAGAGTTATGCGGTTGCATTAGTTACAATGAGTTACAGCAAAGTTTTTGAAAAGTTTGATACAGTGTTGTTTTTTTTCTATCTCAAATAGTGGGTTACGCGGTTACATTGGTTACAACCGGTTACATCGGTTACATTGAAAATATTGAAAGTTTAACATCAAAAATCGAGTTTTAAGGTCGACATATGATCAGAGTTATGCAGTTACATTAGTTACAATGAGTTACAGCAAAGTTTTTGAAAAGTTTGAAAAAGTGTTTTTTCTATCTGAAATAGCGGGTTACGCTGTTACATTGGTTACAACTGGTTACATCGGTTACATCGAAAATTTCTTCAAAAATAGAGTTTTCAGGTCGACATCTTATAAGAGTTATGCGGTTACAATAGTTAGGTCGCAGTTAGCCTGATGAACACTTAATGGTGCTATTTTAGTAATGACGTGACGTTAACAAAATATATTTATATTTTTGTCATATTTAATAGTATTCCTTTTTTCGGTGTTCAGTCCATCACAGAAAGAAACGATTGTATTCTAGCAGTACACTGTAAAAGAATAAGTAACTGTCACTATATAAATTTTAACAAATTGAAGAGATATGTTTTTATATCCCTGTTATGCGAAACTTCACCATTTTAAAGTGTTTGGTACGGGGGAAATGGGTTGATATGATCAAACACAACGTTGAGATAGCATTAACATTTTTTAAACATTTACGTTGGTGATGTTGTTGTTATTGTTGCTGTTGTCGTTGTTGTTGTCGCCATTGTTGTTGTTGTTGTTGTTGTGCTTGTTATTGGTGGTGCTGAGCTTATAAATTTTGCCCACGCCCTTAAATGGTTGTATTAGGGCTTGACTCCGACACATCCTTACGTGTGACTTAAAATCTGAAAAAGATAAAGCAAGAAGAGGACTTTTAATTCCACCAGTGTACCCAAATTGCCACGCTACTTGCGATGAATGGCATCCAGACTGCTTACAGAGCTCTTAAACATTAACGAACATTTATACTGACATAAAAATTATTGATATTACATTTCAACTGTTTATAAGAATAGCCTGCGCAGAATATGCAGTTACTTACTTAAAGAAGCTTATTTGCCTTTGTTGTTACATGTATGCATACCTTGCCGATTTTGTCACGTTTTAACACTTAAGCCGCTATATATATGATATACTGATAATCTGTCTCTGCTGGATTAATTGAGCTAAAACAAAAGCTGGATACCTTAGTTACAAGAATGTATGTAAATCCTTTATTATATGTGCTAGACACATAAAAGTGATATGCAAATACATCCTCAATGTTTGAACTTTTCAATGATAGTTCTTACTTGATAACAATTTGCACCTGTACAGGTAAGATTATTGTAATCAAGGTAAGTAAATAATAACAAATACACTATTCACATTTATTTTTCACTAAAATGTTTAAAAATACATTAAATAAACAATGTATAACAGTACAGAACAACATTTTGGTAAAAATTCATTACTTACTGTATGAAATTACAATTAAACTAATTACATGTGAGCTTAAAAATTTTGCCGAAATTTAAGGCATAACACAAATCACTGCATTCAGTTTTTTAGAAGTTCTAATAGATTCAAATGCTCTTTTACAAGTATATAACAAACTAATTACATAAATAAATAAATATTTACGTAAATAAATAAATAATGTAAACAATGTTACACAAATGGCATATTATACCTTCAAAATTTTCAATACATACAAAAACATTTATACACAGTTCTACTGTTCAGATTTCCATTCACAGTCACACCTTGTACACATCTTTTTTTCATTCGTTATTGCCAAACAAAGTCACTGAATCAGAACATTCTTATAGTCCTGAACGGAATGATACACTTAAAAGCAGCGTGGATTGCACAATGCCACTTTACAGTCAGGGCACCAGAAAGATGTCTGTTGTCGCTTGAAACCAACCCTGTTCTCTACCTTGACATTACAAGCCACACAGTCTCTGAGGGGCTTGGCTCTCTTTGCCCCAGCTTTAGCAGGGATGAAGTCAGAGAAGTGTCTTCCTGTCAATCGTGAAGGCTTCTCACCAAGGACAGGGCGCCCGCGTCTGACCGATTGTCCTCTGGGACCACCGCCTTCTTCAATCAAGGATTCGAAGACTGACTGGCGGAAGCTCTCATGGTCCTTCTTTGGCTGGTTTATGGTAAACTTCTCATACAGTCTGAATGAATTCACCAAATAAATGTTTATAATATGAAAAAAGAGTTTGCGCCACCACTTCTTTGTTTGCGGGCCATGTAATTGTTCTGGTGGTACTGGCCAAACAAATCTACCCCGCCCATGTGCTTACAGTACTCAACAATACATGTAGGCTTCTTCACATGCTCACGAGTCCCATACCTGGTCTTCCACAACACACTCATTTGTGGGGGATGAATATTTGTCAGCATAGTGACATCTCGCTTCTCGTGGAATCTCAATGCTGTAGTGGCACCATTCTTGCGGTAGACGCACTCATACTCGGCAAGCTTACGCTTTTGCTGGACAGCTTTCGGCACACCGTGTCTGTTCGGCCGTAATGTTCCACAAGAGTAGGTGCCATGTGCCTCAAGTTCATCAAACAGTTCTGGAGATGTGTAGAAATTGTCCATATACACATGATGGCCATTACCTAAAGTTCCACACCTGGCCCTCAGACCAAGCACATATTGCGAAGTGATTGTAAGGGGATTTGAACACGCATGTGCATTGTGTATGACGTGCGTATATGAGCTGGGGTCGCGCGTATTTTCGTACATACATAAACAGATATTAACATAGACATACATAAACATACTATTAGATTTAAAATGACAAAATGTCAGGACTGACACGGCCACCACAGAAGCGTAACCTTAAGTCCATCTCCGGCAAAGTCGTTAAATAGCCGTGACACTGCTCACCTTTCTCTTGCCGACCTTCATGTTAAACCGGTGTTAAATTAAATCTACCCATTTGCCGAGATCTCATCCACATTTCCAAATAGAATATCATTTTAAATCATAAAGGAAAAACAAACAATGAAACATACCTTATCATGATGTTATTTCTGTACTATTGTCATATATTTTCATATATTCTAACACTTCTTTTACAATACTTTCATTGCGAAAAATAAATTATTTTATTTTCGGCACACATCAATTAAATGCAATTCAAATCATTTATTTGATCATGGCCATCGGCCCAAAACAATCATTATGTACAAACGTATACATTTAAGACAAATACAGGTGAATGGTGAACCCTCATTAACCAGTTTGTGTGGCCTTAAATATAATAAAAGTAATCATTTCACTTCCGATTTCAGTTGAAAAAGAGAAAAACATAACAACAAAAAAACACTGTAATTACTATCAGAGAACTAGTTTTGACAGTTAGAAGTCTAATTCCTGAAGTACATTGAAGGTTTGGCAATATCATATTTACACCGAAATTCTCTGAATCTCCCACTTTGGGTAGGGGTTTTTCGTGGGGGTTTTGAGTAGTACTCTGGACTAAATAGAGTGGTACAATGAAACTATTAAGGTTATTCGGTACGCAATTTGTCGAATAATTTTTACACGGGACTTTGAGTAGAAAATTAAGGAGCTTTGTAGGACCTTATTATGCACCAGTCAATTGTAACCACGGCCCCCAGGAATAGCGAGGACTTTGACTTTCGGTCCAGCCAAGCCCGAGTAAAGTCCCATTCCCAACAATTTTTGGCTCGAAGATAAAACCACCGCATTCACTTGGCACTGCGGGGCCACTTGGAAGGTAAAAACACGGCCCATTTCCCCGGCTATCCCCGGTATACCCCTGTACCGAGGGGAGCCGTGGTTACAATTGACTAGTGCATTATTCCCAGATCATATTCTTCACATGTCTGGGAAAAATAGGATTCTTTTCGTCACAGTTTTAAACTGTGACATATATGATTGACCAAAATGGTGGTAAACAAGATAATCACATTTTTCACAGATTTTATCGATGACATTGCTGTTTGATAAATTTGATAATTAAATTGTAATAATTGTTTTTTATAAAAATAAAATAAAAAATAATAATAATGGTAACAACATCAATAACAAAAATGATAATAAGTTTTAGTATGAGGAGGATCAGCAGCAGCAAGTGGTGCTGGTGGCGGCGGAGACAGTAATATCCGCAGCAGCAGCAGCAGCAGCATCAGCAACAGCAGCAGTAGTAGCATATAGAGGGCTGGTTCGAGAAAGTTTGCGGGGCGAATATTGAAGGTTGTTGACAGGAGTCTATTTTATAATTAGAAAGTCTTTTTTTTTCGTAGATTTCTTAAATAATCTATGTTTTACTGTAATGGCTAAATTTGTTAGATGAATCGTTATCAACTCCCAGCGTGTCCGTATCGTGTCAATTTATTTTAAAAGAATATTTTTTGAAATATAACGATGTAACTATAAATTATGTTTCATGATGTGAATGAATTTCCAATTAAGGGCGAACCTACCACATTGTCTTTAAATGTTCAATGTAAAGTATGCACATTATCATGGAAAGTCCCTAAAGGGTTAAAATATGTAGTGTGATGCACATGCACAAGAAAAGAATTAAATCATTTGACATTGTTCGTATGAGTTACAACAAAGTATGACCGTTTTAGTTAAAAGAAGAAAAACAAAACATTAAACGCTTGTAGCATGTGCTTTTCTAAACAGACTAAGAAAACATTCCGTGCAATATGAATACAGACGGTATTTTAAGAAATCGTTGAAAAGTTTACGCATTCACTTTCAGATTCATTACTATAGCAGAAAAGTCAAAGTACCTTAGTCATTTTCATAATACGTGCGTTTGCTTTTGACAATAAAGTTGTGAGCAACAATTAAAAAATATCATCTCAGCAATGTTCTGGTGATAATTGGGCTCAAGGTAGATACCAAAAATCAATGCCACGGAGGACTAGTATTTCAGCTATGAATTCGTTTCGCAAATCATTTATAAATATAATTCTCAGATTATTTGTATGGGGACATTCCGTCGAAATGTGCGTCAAGTCTTCCAGGTAGGTTGTTTAACATTTGTTACAGCTAAAATTACCATGTGTACAGGGTGTACACCAAAGTCTGCGCGACGAACTGAATTAAAAGCGCCATAAATAATGAGAGTCGTCGGAATTGCTGGGTGTAGTATTCCAAACAACAGGAAGTCTTGAAAATTTGAACTTCTTGTTTTCCACAAGAAAACTTCAGACTGCAAAACAACTTAACCGTATATTTTCGGCAATATTTTGTTGGAAGACTAAAGCATGCCATAAAGTCATTGAGGATATAATAAAAGGTGTTCCTCGTAAGTATTTACAGATATATGAAATAAGGCCAAACGTAACACTCATTTTACCTTTATATTTCCTTGAAAACAATCTGCTTCATTTAACAGTATTTTTGCCAAAAAGAAGTTCACTTATTTCCACCACCAAACTTCGTCTTTATATACCTATCATAGATTCCATCATGTTGGATCTTGTTCGCTAGGTAAAGCATGTCATTGGTTTAACATAGCCGAGCGTCATATAAATAGTGTAGCTTTGACAATATTGAGATGTTGAGATGCACTAATATATCCACTTACTGAAATCACTGAGGGATTCGGGGACTGGTCAAGAAGGTGTCAAGAACGATTTTGATGACGCAAAGCATTGAAGAGGTGATTGCGTAATGAGATTAACATCAATTAAAATTACGTCAATACTGAACATGACCTTTGTGTTAGTACTGTCTGTAATGTGCAATAATATGTTGTGTGGTGTTTATTGTAAAAATTGTGTGTTATATCGTTACGAAAGATGTAAAGAATATTGGTATGTAAATTCTGCAAACAATAAGAGAAATTCACTAACAATCTGTCAATTGATGTTGCAAGTAGTAAGCTATGAATGAATGATGCAAGGTTTGAAAGCAATACTACAGTACGGAAAAATGTATTGACTTACAAAGTATATATACATCATCCACTTGTACAAACTTGCAACCATGATATCCATCGTAATGCATTCTCCATCATCGGGACAAAGATGCAGTCATTCCTGAAGTGATTTATCGCCCATTTACGCCTAAATACACTAAACTATTGCTTATGAAATGACTTTTCATAAATATGGTTAAGAGGTATATTCCAGTACACTCAATAGTCAAGTGCATACGGGCATCTTTCTTCGCTACACTTACAAAATGTGACGAAGTTTTCATTATCATATTCAACTCAGGCAGTTGATAATATCAACTGAAATTATATGAATACAATATCACGATGGACCACCATACACTGGATATAGTAGCCCTTGTGAGACGTAAACAACGCGATATGGCAATACTTATGTATACTTATGGTTAAATTTACTATAAATAGAACAAAAAACGGCCTCATCAAATATCGGATTTCACTTAATTTACAAAACACTAAATATAAAGTTGCGAGTTGAAAGCAATGTTCGTATATTCTAGTGGAGAGGTTTATCACATTGCTTACTGTATTTAAAAAATATATCACCTTTTCTTAGGTAATGACAGGCACTTATCGGACTGTTGTAACCATACCGTTTGAGGCCTCTCATTTGTTTTATTTAAAATTCATAGTATGTAAATAGATCTGTAAAATAAAGGAAAATAACTCTTGTCGCGCCTATAGCTTTTCAACGCCTCCATTGCTTTCATTTTGGTATTGTTGGGATTTAACGATCTATCGACAGCTCTGTTCATTGATAAATGGCATGCACGGAATGAGTTAACTTGTTTTGTATATCGAGCACCTGCTTTTGTCTCTTGTGTTGACATTCTGTTACATCTACTGCAAATGTGTCGTCTGATGATTCCTTGTTAACGCTATTTAAACCAGCATAACTATGTTTTAAAACATAAAACTATTATTAAACTTTAACTCCAAAACTCTTAAAATTCAAAACACACTCATTGAAACATTTAAATGTATCCTGTTGTCGTATCCTGTACAAAAAGTCACCAACGACATTCCCTAATTGTAAACGCCACAGAGGCTTTGTACAGTGATAAATGAGGATAAAATTAAACTAAAAAATGTAACATAACAAAACCTTGAGCAAAATATGGCCGCATGCATGCAAACGGCTTTTGCCCAAGTACAATCGAAGCATGAGTTTGGTTCAGTAAAAACAAATAGTGGCTCAACATATGTTTGTGTCCTTTTCTCCAAGAGGCATTAAATACATTAAGCAGTATAATAATGTACTAACCATTATGTACTAATCATTTAGAAGCTAGTCTGTTAAGGAATACTTCCTGCATTTTTATTAAAGGATTGGTTGCATTTTTTCGTGCAATAATACTGTATGAACGCAGAAGGGCAAGCAAGCAAATTACCAAGAAGCGGGATCAATATTTATATTTACATACAAATATTCATTTTTATTAAAATATTTAGGTTTTAAACATATTTATTTTACAACGATTGTGAAACAAGTTATTACAACATTATATTTATCACTCTCGTTGACATAATTTTATACGAGAGTGTGGTGTTGTGGGGGAAATCGGAGAACCCGGATAAAATCCACTTATCCGGCTTGGTAACCACAAACCCAACTCCCATGCGCCAAGCGTAGAATCGAATTCGGGTCGCCTAGGTGAGAAGCGAGTGCGCTAACTACTTCGCTAACCGGACGATTAAAAATTATCAGTATCTTCTGCAAGTGAGTATCTGCTCTTAAAATAAATGTCACCGACAATATTTGCTTGAATGAAAGAATAGCTTTTGTAATGCCGTATATCATTGGTTAATGGCGTCGCGCTAATCAAATTGGAGCGCCATATTGAAAAAGGACGTCATAACTCATTGCGTATTAAACAATATGAACGTAAAATTTTATATATTTTAAGAACTAGGCGAATATAAATATTTATCTTTATATTTCTTTTTTTATGGCTTTGGAATCTTTTAACCGAGGCAGCTGCCTGTCAGCGAGGCTACGGGCCATGATTTTTACTTTAATAATTATTGCGTTAGCATGACGTAAATTAAATAACGATATCTCTTAAAGTGAATGCCCTTGATAGAGTAGACACTTTCATTACTCGTAAGTATGATTAATTGCAGTTGTAGATGTAAGAGTTTTAATGAATAGCTTATCTTTATAAACACTAAACAAAAACAAATATTGCACACATGAATAAACATGACTTATTTTGCATTATTTTATTTATAAACATGGAAAACAAAAGCGTAATAAAATGATTTGAACAGAACTTGTACGGAATGATGTCTTTAACGGTGATTTTATAAATTTGAGTGCTTTGTCTTAAAAGGCTTGATCTTATATATCGTTTGAATTATACAATGTACATTTCCAAACTTGTCTAGAAATATTGTTATAAACATAAAGTTTATTTATTATATATTTCTATATTTGTTATTTTTAAGCAAAGAATGTAAATTGATATCTTTACCATTTCCTTTACTTTATGATACAAAAGCAAGGGTGATGTGTATCCATGTTAGCCCGCAAACCTGCTATATGTACCTATCACTATCTTTAAACATGGGAACGAATACATCCATAACAAAAGAATACTAAGGTCCGCGAAACCGGATAATTAAATGATAATTTTCACTTCCTAATTTCTACTCTGTTTCTCATCATTAAGATCCCTGTATGGCTCCGCGAAAATTGCATCAATTGTCAATGAAGTTCAGAATCAATGAGGAGGAGATAGCAAAACAAATAGAGGATGTGATTTCCTATTGTAAAAAAGACATTTTTACTGTCAAAGAAATCTGACATCGAACCAATATACTAAACCCATTTTCACATCACTATACATATACCACAGCAAGGACAAAAATGTGTCCATCAACACCAAGTTTGATAAACTAATAACTGAATCGCCCCCTATCAATGCATTCATATGCCTAATGTCATTGAAAGAGCAACATATGTTCTTCTTTCCTATCTTGTGTGAGAAAGATTTAAGGATATTACGGATCAGCCGTACACAAATTCCTTTTTAAAGGGACTGTACACCAGATTGGCACCAAAAAATGTTTTTTTCTGTAAAGAGTCTCAGGACAATTATTAAATAAAATGTTTTTCTCGTTGATATCAGAATTGTAAAAAAGAATATCAAAATTAAAAAAAAAAACATAATGGTGTCAAAGACCGGGTTCGAACCGGTGTCGCCCAAAACTGCAGTTTAGCGTTGTATCCAATGAGCAACGCAGGCTTTCTCTCTACGAGTGATATAATTAAGCTATAACCTAGCTTGGTAATATCACGTGATAACATAGACTAGCCAATCACGCATAAGGAATGAATTCTACTAGGTAGACATAGCCAGTAATCTTTTTTTAATTTGAAAAATACGAAAACACTGCGAAAAAATTATTAATAACTATGTGGTACTTCAGTAAGTAAGTTTCAATGCATTGCACACATCGATACCAAGATTATGTCAGTTTTCGACAATTTTCTTTTGTTTCCGCTCTTTCATCATACGGTGGCTGACTGGCCGGTCCTTATAATGTCATATGACCCTCAGTGGTATTTTATATTTCTTAATTATTGGATTGTGTACACTCATATTCACAATCCTTCTTATCATTAAAAGCTGCAATTTTTATAATAATAATAATAATAATAATAATAATAATAATAATAATAATAATAATAATAATAATAATAATAATAATTTCCGCCGGTATTCTACCAATCCTTCTAATTAGAATGAGTATTATAAAAATTCTGAAGATATGACCTACATGTATTTTCAAAGTATTTCTGACATGTTTTACAAAGAAAGATCGGAAAAATATTTGTCAAGGCGTCTATATTTCCTTCCTTTTATATTTGATCATTTATCAATTTATCATCCTCTAATTCGTCTGCACCTATATACGCTACAAAATTGTCGTTAAATGTCGAGTCTTATTTATAATATATCGTGTTACCTGTAAACAAATCATCGTGTCTACTACGAATTTTCAATTAAAATGATAGAGTTGCATATCTAGAAGAAAAAACTAATATTAAAAAAAGCACTCTAAATCCGTTTAGCATTAAAATTAACAATGACAAATGATACCAGCGACAGTGTCCTATATGGTTCACATGTTTTATGGCTATTTACTGTTTACCGTACATTGTAATAAGAGTAAATCAAGGTGCGTGTTTTTATTTCTAAGAAGCTTGTTTGTTATTGTACTTTCTGTGTTCCATAACCACTTTTATTCATCAACAACATCTCATAAACCGGATGTAGTCCATTATATATAGGGCCATTTATGAGTATGAACTTATATTAGTATTTCTTCTCCATCAACATACCATACGCACTAGAACGTAGAAGGATTAAACGTAAGTTGAAATGTTTAAGTGATATTTGTTTTAACTTTGTCCTTACTTGCTTTGATATAATGCTATTTTTATTAAATTAATTCCACAAAACGATGGGTAAATTCAAGCAACATCAGGTACATACTATTGAACTTGATTTATGTGATCTTGCATGCAAAGTGTTAATAATATGTTTTTGTTTGTAGATGGCAATTATCGGGGTTTATATCGCTATGAGTGTTGTGTTGTGCTTAGCTGTGGCACAAGAGCCGAACCCCAAAGGCGATCAGACTGCACTTCTGACGAAGTTGGTTGCATTGGAGGCCCGTCTGCAGGAGACAAACAATACACTGCAATCTCTCCAGAACAAATACAACCGACGTGCGACGCTAACTAAGCCCTAGTAGGAATAATTCATCATCATATGTTAACGTATATCACTAGTTACAATGATACTAAGACTTGTGATGAACTAACTCACCTTGCTGGCTGTCTCCTAGAGTCTTCGGTCGATGGTTTTCAAGCATTTTGGATTGATGATGGCTTTTGTTAATTACCGGTCGTTTCTTTCAATGAGCTCTTACATAGCGAAGGAATTCTGTAATAAAATATCTCAAAGAGCGCAACGAAAGTTCGTTAAATCAGTTATTCGATATTGCATTATTTCTTGTTGTCTGCTTTCATTTTGCATGATACTACACCACTAAGAATACCTTGAAAAGTTACTGTGTTTAAATCAAACAGTGAATAGATCGAACATGATGACCATGATGGGTTTTTTTGCTAGTAAAACACTTAATCAATTTTAACAGTCCGAACCCCCCATGGAGAGGACCCCCTGACGGTGCCATATCTGGAAAGGGACGGCTGGGAAATGGTGTTCCGTGCCTCTGCAGGGAACGGACAGACTGTGTACGAGGCATGGACAAAAGGTTAGAATCACAACTGTACTGTTTTAAGCGACATATCATGCAGCGAGATAATGAATAGTATTTGATAGCAGAAAAAAACACTTTTTTATTGAAAATGAGTTTAAGTAGATACGTGTGGATTTTTACATGTTTTTTTCTAGTGTTTTTCATTTTTGGTGACATTAAAATTTGTTAGGATCTATGATTCAATGGTGATTAATTAATTAAAAAAACGTCATATTACACAACGTGTCACGACTTTCCCTCACAGGGACAGGCACATCTACAACGAAACCATTGGACATGGCCAGATCCTACACTACCCATTTCCGGGAAGCAAATCTTGATCATAGCTGGACATCTTTAAAGATCAAGCACGTGAAATTTGCACTTTACAAAGACAACATTGAGACGGCGTACATTGTTTTTAACGGCGTCGGTAGCACGATTACGAGCTGGTTTGATAAGACCAAAATCCTGGAATCCTCCTGGTCTGATCTCACACCGTCCGCTACATTCAATTTCTTCTCGGTCATTGGTACGGACGACGGCCGGGTGCTGCGGAGGTTCTTTATCAATCAGAAGTATGCTGGGTGTGCTGGCGACGTTGGCCACTTTGCCGTAGTTGAGGAGAAAGGGGTTTGTGCGATGGACAAACACGTCCGTTACCCACAGTTCGTCTACTCTGACATGAACTCTGCTGATGTTTGGGAGAGAAGTCAGTTCGAGCGCGCCGATTATCTGGCTATCTACGTTCACGTATAAACTACACTGTAACCATTAAACCGTACTGTAGTGCTTGTATGTATTGTTTTTTTCTTGAAAAAAATAAAAACTATGAAAAAGGACATCATGTTGCACATTATAACCTCTAAATCTCGTTGTAGTCCATACATTTGATACATGTTTGGTATGTATGTTATTAAGAAACGTAAATTGCTTTCCTATATAACCCATGAAAGAACTCTTAATTCATTTCCATTGGGGGTACTTTTGTTGTGCGGAAGATACAACAGAGCGGAAGACACAGTAGTATATCAAAGAGATACAAGGGTTACCATGGTTCATAATTCAAACATTTAAGGGCCCATGTGTAATGTGCCGAATCACATGAGACATTTGTTATGGTTTAGGCTGTAGTGAGCACTCCCAAGTCACCAAGTTTTACATTATAAAGGTGCACAATAGGCTCCATTATTATATGGTTTATTTGGTTTATTGCGGCCGTTACCTGAGGTGAATAATTGAGCTACTGCAAAAGAAAATTTATGACTAATATCATTCAATGAAATTACGAAAGACACGTGAATGTTTATTTCAGCTTGAACTTATTATTTTTTAAATTTATGATCTCATTGTTAAGACAAACTGACACGTATTCAAAACTGAACCTGTAAAATTACATACTTATTTAAATCAAATTATACATTGCGTACCTGCAGGTACATGGACAACTGCATTTAGGTTCAACTCAGCTGTGGTAAGGCATTTAATTCGATATAATTATGTATGGTCTGCTTGTGGTATTTGTCAGCTGTGCATATTACAAATCTATCGAAGCATGACGAATGTAAAATATAAAGAACACGAAGAGTAAGTTGCGTTTCCACATACCGTAAACGCCTCGTTAACTCGTTCATAAAACACCCTGAAAAATATTGCAGAAATTGTACTTTGTACGTAAATTCTACTGGTGAATGCCTACCGAATGCCTCCCACTTTATTGTAACTGATTTGGTAAATATGAAACAATAATTTAACGTAAAAATACGTGAAAAACGGCCACAGTAGTGAAAGTGTATAATCTACACTCGTGTTCTTTTGTTTTCGAGGTGGTATTGCCAGGTTTACACGACTTAGATTCGTGCCATTAAAATCCAGATACAGCGCAATTCAAATGAGACTACTAACCATACACAATGGATCCTTTTTAAGGCCAGGATACAAGAATAGTTCTAAGCGTAACTTAGGCCTAAAAGAATATGTCTGTTTTCTGTAACCCGACCGACCGTATTTTTTTACCGCCGACCGCAATTGTTTATGCCCCAAAATTCGAAGTCATATTTTTAGCGATCTCTGGCCTGTGATGACAACGATAATTTAAATAATTTAGTAGTGTCCAAATCGTTGCAGAGTTACAAACGTTTCCGGTTTGACAAGTTGAAACAATGGCAAAAACTTTAATGGCTGTGACATTAAACTGCAGGGCTTTCAATTGACCCGAGCTCCCGGGTTTTGACGCACAGAAATCATATATCATAAATGACCCGAAATCGACGCATCATACATTTGTAGTATGCGTCAGTTTTGACCCGGGATATTTCGGTGTGAGTGTCGGTATCTTCTGAAAGGAGCCTCAATGCAGTATCTGAATGTTTGTTAACCCGCAAGAGCAATTAACACCCGAAGTGACAAGTGATTATCGATCTGGAATCTGATCGGTAACCATGTCAATTAGGAGCACTCAAACTCAATGACGTAATATTAACTCCGTCTATTATGCAAATTAACGGATACCTTCCGCTTTTTCGCTAAGTGCGATGGTTTTGAAAAATAACAACGCTAAGATATATTTTGTTCATTTATTTTAAGTTGTTTTATTATATCTCCGGTTAATTAAAAAATATTCTTATAAGTTTTGAATGAGTTAACAGAAAAATAAACATTTTTCGTACTACATGGTCTGAAAATCGCGGGAAACTTCCTGTCAATTTTAATGATAGTGAAAGGAGAACTGCGTAGATCGTTGTCAGTGTTTTAGTTTAGTTCTATAACAAAACAGAAAAATACGATGTTGCAATATTGGCAATAGGAACGTTGAATGTTTTTGTTTACTTCCGGAAAAAAGATAAACCTGAAAGCGAAACTGAAAGTTAAAGTAAGAAAGATGTCGTTGCAACTAAACAATCGCTGGTGCATATTGGAATTTGACAAGGATGCACTGGATTACATAACGAAGATCCATTAACTAAATAATATGTTCGTCAGAGTCAGAACATATTGTTCCAAGTTCTGTCTCTAGGAATTTTTAACCATTGTAGTCCAGTCAAGTCCAGAAAAGGAAAAAAAAAGGTATTCTATTGAAAGTTATATTGATTATTTTCATTGTGCTTAAGATTTTTACAGAATAAACAGTGGATCTAATACAGCAGATCTTTTAAAACACTGGAAATTGTTAAAAAAAATAAGTTGTGGAAACTATTTAAGGTACTGTTCGTGTACTAGTTTTGCTTTTTTACTGTTTAAAAAAGGAAATGGTATTAATGTTTTATTAGTCAGTCTAAGCTTTTTTGATACTGATTCTAGTCTATTTAAACATAGGCCATGGGTCTACACTGGTCCCAAAGATCGGTACAATTCTGACAGCGCTAAATGTTTAAGAGTTAAATGATTTAGTCATTGATTCTAGTCATTTATCATTCGAAGTATTGATTTATATATGTTTTGTGGAGATTCTTGCCTGTTCTTGTTGTAACAGCATTTTATTTTATAATAGTTGTCATGTACATTTAATTGTAATACAACTTGATTTTATTACACAGTCTTAAAATCTTAAAATAGTTTGTGCAATAATATCATGTTTTATTATTACAAAATGTATGCATTTTGAAAGTTTTGTTTAAAACATTTGCCCAAAATAAATTGTCTAAATGTTATTTGATTAACTCTTTCACTGGGTTATATTTGCAAAGTGTAAAGATGAACTGCTTCCCTGGTAAACATACTGACAATGCTCAAAATTGCACATAATGTTGCCACCGCTGGGAGTCGAACTCATGGCTTGCCCTTCAAAATGATGCATTCTACAACTGAAATACATGTACAATGGCTGTCAAGCTAGCAGTTTTAGCTTAGTAGTGGCAGAAAGATTGAATCAATATATCACAATGAATTCTTTTTAAAATAATTTACCTGAAATAAACATGAATATTGGATCATTCTGACATTCAAAAAAATCCCTACCTACCGACCCATCCTTTTTTCGGCATGTTACAGGAGACAGACATATATTCGTTTAGGCCTTAAACGACGACAACTCGAGCATGCCATTTTTAAAATGCATATGCATAGTTACTCACCTTGTTATCATATTCACTGCATCTACCTTATATAACAGTGAAATGCTGATAAGACTGAAATAGGCAGACATTAGGCGAGCTCGCACCGGACATCGACCATACATGTATGGAATATGATCCACATTTCACCTTATTTCAATCTCTTAATATAACGTTTAGATTCATGTTTATCTTTATTCAAATTGTGATAAAAATAGATTCGCATCTTAACCTATCAACCGCGTCTTTGATGTCTTCCATCAAAATTCACCATGTTTGTTTTGTAATAACTGACTAAGGTGATCCACTGAAACTCAAGCTTGCATAATCATTATCATAGAGCATGGAGCTATGTCCCAATCTTTGAGTCCACTCAGTCACGTACATCAATAATGCAGCGCACAAAATACTGGCCGGTTTGGAGCGATTGACGATAATGTCTGTATTACACCAATCCCAAAGGTGTGCGTATATATTTATATATATATATATATGTATTTATAAAATCAGTCTTTACGATGAACACTAAACAGAAAACATAGATCACACTTTCGTTTTTTTAGGATTTGAAGAAAAATTCAATCAGAGAATTCTTTAAAGTTTGTTTGCATTTAAACGGAAAAGTATTTCAACAATATGAATATGTGTTTGTGGCAATAATGTTCCAGACTATTTAATAAGAAAAATGATTGGTAACTTATTGGGGAAATATGTTTGAAGAAGTAAGATATTGACACTGGTGACTAGAACTTATTTACTGTTTCCAAATAAACAAATTATCTCCTATCACGGAAGCCAAACATCAGAAAGCCATTATTCATAATTGCACATAAAACTCTTCTTTTTCCTGCTGCATTTCTGAATGCAAGCGCTAAGTTCCCTTTAAACCTTATTCCGTCAAATTGCAAAGCTTTAAAAACACACGGAAGATAGGAAATATGTATTTATCAAGACTTGAACTTGTGACTTGTTATATATTTTGTGACTTGGTCCTTTGAAAACAGTTAACCTTACGTTACTTACACCAATGGTAGGTGAACTTTTAATAGTTAACCTTACGTTACTTACACCAATGGTAGGTGAACTTTTAACAGTTAACCTTACGTTACTTACACCAATGGTAGGTGAACTTTTAACAGTCAACCTTACGTTACTTACACCAATGGTAGGTGAACTTTTAACAGTTAACCTTACGTTACTTACACCAATGGTAGGTGAACTTTTAACAGTCAACCTTACGTTACTTACACCAATGGTAGGTGAACTTTTAACAGTATACCTTACGTTACTTACACCAATGGTAGGTGAACTTTTAACAGTTAACCTTACGTTACTTACACCAATGGTAGGTGAACTTTTAATAGTTAACGACCACCAAATGCAAACACATATATAACTTGAGTAACAGTTTCATGATGCAATCAGACAAACACATTATTTCATCCAACTCAGCTATTTATGTGTAAAAATAAAGTAATAATAGAAGCAATGCAAAACCAGACAGGCAAATCGATGATTATTGTTTTGGATGGCATTTAAATCATTGATAGAAGGACATAATACTGTCGTAGACAGTTGAAGGATTATGATTTAATGGGGTCTCTTTGACAGACTGTAGGGTTTTATTTGGAACTGCAGTATTAAATTATAGAATGTTCCTATGCTTTTATGTTGAGTATTTCCATATTTAGTTTTGAATTATCTGTTCCTCAAAGCAGAATTTCATACCCAATGGAATGATTGTGAATGATTTATGGTACGACTCGTAGCCAATATGGTCAGAAAACGAAAAAATAATAAGATGATACAGTGCCATGGTAACTAAAATAACTTTTATTCCAGCTAATACAATTTAGTGTAAACTATAACGTCTCTCTCGAATATTAATAGTAAATTTCTATGAATTAGATGAATGATCTAGCCACTTATGTTGTAAGAGGAACCATAGCGATTATTATTATAGAGCTTGATTACCGGCATGTGCCGAGTGGACATTCTGACGATTACAGGAACAGTTAATTGCTCAAGCGTCGTTTTAGGATGTCCAGTGGAATTTCATAATTAAGGTCCTGCCCCTTTAGTGAAATTGTACTGTTCTTGATATTATCGTGGATCAATGGACTTCAGCGCAGGTCAAACGCCAGTTGCTGAGTAAGGAAGGTTGGGATAAGCTCAATTATATATAATAGAAGCTCTTATTGACTAGTCCGTTTGGTGGCTATAGCAAGTTAGACCTATTAATAATCGTCCTGTGAGGTTGATACATCCAATTGATACATCACACGATGACATTAGATTATCATGTGATTAGGAAACAAGCTTGCGAAATGTCAACCGCAATTTGAGGTCAATTCCGAAGTATAAATATTTTCAAACGACCAGAAGCAACTGTCAAATGCATATGGAGGATGGTCAACAGTCTGCTTATGGCTACTATCTGATTGTATGAAATGTGTTTACATCTTAGGGTCAGCGGACTGTGTTTGAGGACCAGCGTTTGTTTAAGAATTAATGTGGGACGTTAGCTTGAGAAAACAACATTAACCGACATCTAATAAATAATGATTTACAAACAATTGCTATTGTATTATCGTACGGATCTGATTCTTTTTATATAAAATTAATGCAGTATAACTGAAACATTAATGCACTTAAATAAAAACTATTCTTTAGTTTAGCATTTGAACACTAGGAATGGTTGTTTTAGTCCACTATTTCAGAATATTGGAAATAATGTTTTTCTACTACATTATAGAAAACCCGACGCTCGATCGCCATCGAAATAGGGGCGTTCTATTTCTTTTTTTCTCATTATTTTTAAAGGCTGGCAAAGACGTAGAAAACTGAGTTTCCTCAGAATGGGCATCCCAGGTGGTGACTGAAAAAATAAAGGACAAAAAGGACAAAAATCAGGGACATACTAGCTATGTTAAGGTTTTCAGGATCTAACAAACGATGTATTCAAGGTTTTGTTAGGTTGGAGTTGTTATATAAATCACTGATTTTACGTTTAGGACCTTTGTCTTTAAGAAACCCGAGAGCAGTTTAACTATGTAAATAGTCGATTGACACAAGTCGAGTCGCATCAGAAATAATCACTGCAGCTTCGTATTGTAACTTATTTAAGGTCTGCTTCATCGGCTTACGTTATATTATCCCGGATAACGTCCACATATTCAAGAAGTGCAAGAATAAAGGTCCTTTTTTACGATTAGTATTCTAATAGATATATGCAGGTTCAGAAATTAATATATGTTCAGGGGGCTTTGTTGTTTATCTTAAATACATCCAAGAAGCCACATATACAGTCAAAGTATTCTATGTGATCTAGTTATTTCATGTTGTATAATCAGGTAGTCATTCTTATGCCATTTTCAATAGTTTTCATCAACAAAAGTCTTTCTTACACAGTCCGTTTAAACGCAAGCGTTAAAAGTACTTTTAGTGGAATAAAAACCTCATTTTTTCATTCAGGAAATCAATACCCCTTTAAGCAAAATGCGTCCCAAATTACTTTTGTGTAAATTGACTAAATCCATTATATTAAATCGTGATGTGATTACATTACACTGATAATACCAAAAGCTAAAATCATCACAGAAGTACAGATTTAAAAGACCGCCTGCTAGGCATTCGTCTTAACGGACTAAACGAGACCATACTATCAGCACGGTCTTGACAGTGTGACGCATACATATTTGTGTGTGGTAACATCAGTGATTTGTGTGTTGTTCACCTAGAAATCTGAATTCATCGAGTTGTTAGTTTTATCTTAAAGTTTGATTTAATGAGACCCACCATCTCTCTACCACATCTTGATTAATGCCTCTTTTACTTAATGTTTTATAAACAGTGAATGGTATTTATTTATTTGGTTCTCCAAAAAACCGCTGAACCCAGTATGGTTGAGTAAGTAATGAAGGAACCCAAACCACACCTTACCTAATTATCTGATAGCTCCGTCCCATTAAACGTTATAATATATTTTGGTGTCCGGAGACCAAATTCGATGCTGGTATCATTAGAAAGATATATCCGAGTCGATTACTATGACTTAATATGTAAAGGAAATTAGCGAATTTACATCATGTCATTACAATTTGTTTATTTGCTTTCTTTTTCAACTGAAATCGTACGTAAACGAAAAATAGCGCATTTTTGAAAGTCAAAGAAACTTCCATATTGTGCCAAAATATTATGGGGTCACCAAAATATTACGGGGTCACCAAAATAGTATGGGGTCACCAAACCTTTATGGGGTCACCAAAATATTATGGGGTCACCAAAATAGTATGGGGTCAACAAGTAGTATGGGTTACCAAATTCACATATTTCTGGGACGGATACATTTTCATATATGTTTTATGAGTCCGAAATAATTTGGGATTCCAGCATATTAACCTAAAACAATGTAATTATCTTCATATTGCTAAGCTCTCATTAACTGTTTACAAGTTTACTTTTGACACATTTCTAATTCAGCATAATAATTAATTCCCCAAAGTTCACAACCATAACATAGGTACATATTTTGTACCACTCTTATCGTGCTTGTGTTAAACTATTATAAGGGTATCAAAACACGTTTGATACTACTCTGTTTGGTTTACGGATCATATTACTGATATTTGCTTAGTAGCAATAAGAAAACGCCTTTATGATCAATATGTAAAACATTGGACTGACACCATTCATTCACAACCGAAGTTAAACTAGTACACACAATTCATGTTAGATTTTGAATTTGAAAAGTATCTTGATTTAAATATAAATTATAAATATAAAATTGCATTATCGAGATAACGACTATGTTCTCACAACCTTAAAGCAGACAATGGAAGGTACCATAATGTTTAGTACATTTTATGCTTGTTTTTCCTTTTTACTATAATGTACGTCTACAAGACAATATTTCAATTTCATTGAATACCTTGTATTTATCTAGGGTATTAATGTCTTCAAAAAACAAGAACACTAAATATATTTCCAATGCTTTGCCCTGAGTTCACGCTTATAAAATGAAAGACAATATATGGTATTTTTTATTTGCCAACAAATCGTTCATTTCCCTTGTTACTCTTAGTAAATACTTATATATAAAGATAATGTCTACCATACGAGTTCACAACTTGAAAATCCTATCAAAATCAAAAGATTTCATTGGCAAGGCCAAGAACAAGAACATCCACACGATCGTCTCAAAAAATATAAGTTGTTGCTGCAATCAAAAAAAGATGAATTCCGCCAATTGCTGATTCATTCCCATTGTGTTTTGTTCTGATGTCTCATGTACAGCTGTTACATTTGATATTGCAAATGGAATCCTGGTTCGTAGGAATTCGCGTTAACAAAGATTTTTCTATCTAATTTACGCATTACAAGTCACGTCCTACTTTTAAAATGGTGGGTTATGTTATCCATGTGTTTACTATACTTTTTAAAACAGTTATTCTTTGATAACAGTTTCATTATTTTAGCGTTTCTTTATTTACAAATTATTGATATATATATATGGTTGTTTTACATTTGAAGTTTGAAATATTCAACTGTGTCCTTCTGCGTCTCTTTGTTTCGATTTTAACAATAGAGAAGTAAGCTGAATTTTCAGCCAATTTGAATAAGTATGTTTCGTACTTCTATTGGTCAGTTTGACTTTAAGTTTAACAGCCCACCCAAAACAATATGCATGACTGGTCAGTACCAGAAATCTGATTTTTTAAATGAATTTTATTGTAACTTGAAATTTGTCTGTGCTCGGAAGTGTTTTTACCACAGTCCAGCAACCGTTAGCGTTATCGCTGTTATACAATATATTTGATGCTTATATTTTGGACTGCATATATTGTGTAACAGCATTAAGTGTTTGTTTTTGAAAGAACAAACAAAATAAGATCGTAAACAGAACTTGCTTTGGACTTTAAAATGTAACTCCCCATTTGTGCCAAATAGCAGTTAAAAGTAAAAAAGCCACGGCACTTTAGAGTTAAATCTAGATTTTTGGTAACGGACGACGATTAAAGCGCACAAAACATGGCTTATGAGGTATCTTATGCATACATGCTCGACGCACACCTCCTGCACCGATGTCTTCCGGTGGTTAAGGTGTGTAGTCCTATTAACAACATTGAAGGCATGTTGTGTAATGCGTTCGTCATTGGCATACACTCAAACATATGTTGGTCGTAATATCACCTGAAATTAAACGAACAATCAGCCTAAATACTACCTGAAGACAAAAATGTCAAGTTTATCTTTGTAGTATTAAAACTGGAGTTTAAAATATTTAGTTATTTAAATTAGGTCGTTGAATTTATTTACTCGACATAACCAAAAAATATATATAAGATATTGTTTTTGAAATGAACAGAAGCATTTTTTCTATAAAGCTTGAAGAAAAGAGTCTTGTCATGATATTTATTGTCGTTGGAACCCTCGTTGCCTGTACTGAAACATGCTGTATTCATTAATTAGACAATGAGCTCATGATGTTCATCGTCAGCACAGCAATTCGCCCAGGCTTTCACGACACCACGCTGAAGAGTATTATCTTTGTAGTCGGCCATTTTATTGGACGAAACTGTAGACGTAAGAAAAGAAAATTAACCGAAGTTAAAGACGATTGAGTACAGAAACAAGCACAGTAGTCGAAAAATTTACCCTGTTAAGGGGCACACGACAAGACTTCTGATATAGTTTCTTTATTAATATGTGTTGCCTTATCGAGTTTTGATTTGCCTCGAGAATTGGTAAAATACATGCATCTAAGCTGTCGACAACAAATGTTGTCCAATACATGTAATTGTATTTCCACGTTGAATGATTCCCAAGCCAAAAAGGAACATCCCTTCTAGCCACAGCCAACTTCGTTACCGCGGCAACAAACTAATCTTTTCTCATCAACAATATTTGGAGATGGCAATGACCGTTATTTTTGGCGTAATTATCTATACATGTTGATCTATTTAAAGATGAACGTCATTTTCTTGCGTTTATGCTGTATGAACGCGGTAGGGCACGCGAGCAAATTCCATGAAGCGCACTAGCGCCCTTCTTGGTCATTTTGTTTGCTTGTATTTATTCTGACAGAAATGTAAACAACAACATACGTATTTTTATGTATGTAACTGTAAGGCTGCACTTTCAGCCCAGGATATATTTAAATTTCATTTCATAAATATAGATAGTAGAGTAGTTTTTCTATGTATAGTTTCAAGGCGTACATGTCATAGGACAATCAAACTTACAATACTTTGCCTTACGATCTCTTCGCACAGTCCGCTCTTAATCATCTCGATTTTACACAACTATGTACTTACTATTAGTCATTTAGTTTACCCTGTATTTCTAATGTACAATGACCAACTATAAATACCTGCAATAAATAAATAGGCAACCAGAGCAATGGATTCAAAAGCAGTCAAATACACATGTATTTCATCTAACATCGTTCGGTCTTGCCAGAAGGTATTTAAAACCATTTTACTATTCCATATTTTAATCACTGCATACAAAACAGCAAGTCCAACCTAGAACTTTATAATGAAGAACCATTTCTTTGGATTGCGATTTATTGGAGACTCTGTAACAATTAAAAGCTTCAGTATTTCCTAAATAACGCTATTATTGTAAATCATCTAAAAAGTAGTCAGTATGGCATGTGAACGAATGCCGGAATGTCCCGAACAATGAAACTAGTGGCTACGATCAAATTGAGATAAATTAATTCCTTTAGAGGTTCATTCTCTCTCGGTTGTCTGAGATGCGCGGCTGATTAGTAATATGCTGATATAAAAGTATTCTTATAAATCAGTTTTGCACTAAATTACAAAGAACCTTTAGCCGTCATGTTCTTTTAGATATTGTATTTACATATATAGAGTCAAACTCACTAGCTAAAATATTGGACAAGATGGTACTACGTTTTTTTGAGGCTGTCTTTCAGCTTGTAGTTTATAAATGGTTTCACTTCTTCCATCTCCTCCGATGTTTTACTAATACTACATATAAATCAGGCTTCACGACCATATTAGACGACAGCATGATTACATAATCGGAATACACAAATGGTAAGCCGGCCATATTAGGAAAACCACCTAATTATGTCTGACAAAGTTTGAACACTGCTGAGTAGAGTGACAGAATCAATGTCTGATGGCTCAGATATATCCTTTCGTCTGTCGTATTCTCTACACGTCGTAGTTCCAAATGATGCTTTCGATTAAAATCAAACCAAAGTTATCAACGTTACTTTTAAACAATATCAATTCCTCATTTTCATAAAACTCTTAAATATTTTTTGACGTCGCTCGTGCAACGGGCTTTTCAATTATTTGAGAAAATATATAAATGAATTTTACAGCAAGACATTTAAAAATACAATACAATATTCAGCTACTCTCCATTCATCAAATCAGGGTAATTTCGTTATAACTTCGGAAATCCCATGTGTGTAAGGATATCCATAAACAACGTCGAGCGCTCCTTGCAGAATATTTCAATATCATTCATTTTCCTTGATACGTTTGGAATCTTTTGGCGCAACCATTTCCCTCAAGCTTTATTTTTGCGACTTTCTACTAGACAGTATTCCCTTATAAGCAGCAATTTCGACAGAGTATGCTAAAACGATAACATCTAAGCGTATTTTTCATCTTATTGCCGATCCAAGGTTAGTTACGCTGTGGATCGCGCGTTGGTAGCAGACAACTCTCTCCACATTTTAGTTTCTCGTTGATATGTTGTCTTTTGTGTTTTGTCATCATGTTGTTGGTTGCTTTGCTTAAATTATTGTATCTATGAAACTGGTTATAATTCTGACATGACCTGTGTTCAATCATTGCCAACACGTTATGAAGACATTCACTTCTGAGAAAAAGTCATGATGTTCAATTAAACTGTGCCAAAGTGGCCTCCGTTTGTAGGCTCAATCGGACCTATTATGCAGATTCATACTCATCTTGCATCTTTAAACAATATTTATACAATATTTGATAAATATAATCAATCTAGCAAAGTAAGTAAATGTCAAATTAAACTCAGTTACTAGTCTGTTTAGAACTATAAGATCGACGACAAACAACACGAATAAACAACAAAATACATCTGCTTTAACCAAAATGGAATGAGCGAAGCTTGAAACTTAACCTATGTCAATTTCTCACAAAATAACATAAATATAAACTAAAAGAAACATCGTTAACGCGAACGTATGCTACAATGAAACCCCCTTTTAAGGATTTTGTTTTTTCTTGGCAAAAACGTGGTAGTAATGATGTTGCATATTACGATTCTTTCGAGTTTTCCAGATTCAAAGCCAGGCTTTATGGGTTTGGATTCATCAACATGATTTGTACTTCATTACTTTTATTTTACACTAAAAAACCTGACAAATGATAGTTCGAAAGACCCCGGCATTCCCAATATTATTTACTTCTATGAAAGAGAATACGAGTAAACGAGCTATCAAGCAATTGTTTCTTCGGTGTAAAGTGCCGTTACATAGTGCAAGAGTACGATTACTTCATTCTTGCTGACATAGATGCCTTTAATTTTGTTAAATACATAAGCAATGGAACAAAAGCAAATATTGTTCTAAAGGAAAGTAAAGAATTGTAAGGTACAAATTCTTATACGCTATAAATAACTAGCGGGGTTATCGAAGAAAAATGTCAAATACAAACTGCGTCCAATAATTGTATTGCTGCTTATAAAGATTCTTAAATCAAACGGGAAAATCACCAAGATATTGAGACGGCGAACTTCGTTACCGCGGCAACAGAATATTTCTTTCTCATCAGAAAGATCTAGTAATGCTATGGATAGATATGGCACCATTATTCATAAATGGGTTGATTTATTATACGTAAAAAACAATTTTGTAATTCTCTTTCGCTATTCTAATCGGATTTTCAAAGAGTGTAAAACATATTTTATGCAAAGTATGTAGTAAGTAATACGCTGATAAAAATATCAGTCAGCCTCTAGCCTCATCAGTATATTCTTAAAAATAGTGATTAAAAGTCCATACACCATGGTTAGTTTGCCTTCTGTATGTATAATAAGATACGTATAGCATATAAATACGTCAAGCAAACAAACCCGATTTGAAAATCTTACCAGGCATTGTTTCATGTTCATCGAAAATTGTTTTTCTTCTGAGCTGTCGATTTAAATGTTTTACGACCATCCATGTGACAATGAGACTGAACCTATACAAAATATGTCACTCCTATGTTTATAAAATGTCGGGATATGTAAGAGTACACTGTATAAAGCCTACAATTGGATATCATCTCTCATCAGAATGCTCCATTATTATTGTTTGAATGACAATGCCTGAAATCGCCACGCGACACGTAACGACATTCGTATTGGTATCCTAATGACTGTTTATTAGACTGAATATAACTGCCTCCTGTGTAAGTGTTGTCTTGTGACGTTGTGTGTAACCTGTATAGGTTGGACTTTGATCACTGTCCCTTTAAACAAGTTCATAGTAAATTTGGCTACTAGACTTGGCCAGGCACTTTCCATTGTATTCCATAATGGCAATTCATGTTTAATGATACTATCAAATAGTTGTTGTCCTTCTGCTATGTTATATTCTGCGTCTACGTATATTTCAATATTTAAACAAATATGAAATACCCTATGAGGACAATTCTATGATAATATGTAACCGGACATTCGATATGTATATACCAGCACATATACTGCCTCGCTATTCAGCTAGCATATACAGTGACGCGGTAGAATGTCCGTCTGCCGAGTATCCTCTCATGATGCACACAGCAAATTGTGTAGTTCGGTACATAGCGCAGAACTGAATAAAGACCTACCAATTGTGTTTATTTAATTAGTTATAACAATCAGTAACAAATAATTATGGTTCCATTTTCTTAGTCATAAGTAACTAATATCAAAGCCAGATTAACATGAGAAGTATTTGTCTAGATATTAAATATTCAATTATGAGTATCAAAAGCTACCTACGACAAATAACTTGTGCTGACACCAATGCTACAATGATAAGACACTGAACATTTTTATACGTACTTTTTTATATTTCCGTAGGTAGTGAACGACCTTCACAAACCTAATGGAGATGAAATGAAAACTCAAAATCAACGATCTTAGGCCCAGTTGACAGCTATGTGTGTTGTGTTTTAAATATTTACGCCAGACTATAATGGATGTTCCCCTATCATCAAGTTCGCTTATAACTGAAGTAAAAGAAGGACAAGATACATTCAATATTGCCATAACGCATGCTGAGGAATTATTAGAGCTTATAGTTTGGGGAGATAAAATCATATTTGTGCCATCTTATTTTCAAAAAGACAATAGTTTTTATCTCTGGATGATCATATTTATTTATGCAATCAAACCCTGTACATAATTTCTTTTCAATATTTATATGAAAAACTATAGGAACAAGTCAAGTAGTCAAAAGTTTAAACATAAACTCCGTTTAATGGCACAGAGTCAACGCCAATTACATAGAACACAAAAACAATCACAAACCAGAAACATGAAACAGCAACACAAAACTGCAAAAACAACACACAACATATATATTAAACTAGGGGTATATATCAAGCCTTGTGAATTTTAAACATTTTAATATTGAATATATTTTTAAGACAAACTATAAAAGACGAATTTTGCCGGCTTCCCCCCCCCTAAAACTGACACTAGAGTTGCTAAAAATGATTGTTTTGTTTTAGCCAAATACTCTTTGAATTGTTTTTACATTCTTTTTGTAAGAAATTGCTCAGATTTGGCTTCTTTACAGCCCTTTGAACTTTATTTCTCTGTGAACAGAAAACGTTTGTGCTTGTTTTCGTAAATCACTAGTTCCAATGCTCACTTCTTTGCTTTTGCTCCTTTAACAGGTACAACTATGTTTAAAATAAAATGTTTGAACTGTAATTAACTGTTTAAGATAAATAATAACGAAAATCTAGTCATTTTTACTATTAAGTGCAGCTTGTTTTTGTTTCATACAGATATAAAAATAACTGGAATATTCTATTCACTTTTGAAACGTGGACCTGATAAAATGTTAAAAACAATCACACTGGCTTAGAAGACTATAAAGATGATGACACTAAAAAAGATTTGGTTTAACATAACACGAGATCAGCCCGTTCTCATTGAGCAAGCAATATTTTCTCGAATAAATATAAACTTTCTCCCCCTCAATGTTCCTGTTATGATATGTGCGTATAATGTTGTAATCTCGCGGTCTGAGACGGATTCATTAAGTCAGGATAATGAGATCGCTATTAAACCAACTCTGCATGCAGCGGCAAATTGTCTCAGTTCAGATCATTTGGGTAGTAAATATCTTGTATTCACATGTCATAATGTAACCCTTTTGTTATAAGAGCATCTATAAGAATATCTCTTTTCATATAGGTCGATTTTGCTAGTTAATATAGTTTTTGTTTCGATCATTGAATGTGATTAAGAGTCTAACAATGCTTAGGTTACTTCAAAATCATGTGTAACGTGCACTCGCTTCAAACGCTTTTCAAACAAACAGTTTGAGCTGCCGTCCACTACCGGCAATTTAAGAGCACATCTTAATTTGGCTAAGTGCTTGTTTGAAAACAGTTCTGTGGTGAGTGTTTATTGTTTCGTGTTAAGTGTCTTATCGCCCTAACAGTGTGCTTTTAAATAGGTTTGTATCTTGAATTGTTTGACTATTTGGCTTGTCCATGTTGATTCAGTTATATCGATAAATCTTTAAATCTCTTCGGACCCAGCGTCAAATTTGAAGAAAAAGGTATTTAGCACAACCAATAATATCAGCTTAAACATTAAGTATTTAACTTCTTATCGACAAGGTACAGATATCACCTGCAAGTGAATGTAGTTCATCAACAGTGTTACCACCTTAAAGTTACGATGCAATTAACTGTCACAGATCACTTTAAATAGTTTTTAGCTTTAATAATTGTTAATCTTAAATTTACCATAGGCAGATCGACATAGCATTTTAATATTTGAAGATGCACTTTACCCCCAAATATGTTACCATATTTAATTCAATTGTTTTAATTTACCAAATGGATTAATAAATGTCGAAAACAATGGTTCTTATTAAGGATTATGCGTTTAAACGTTTAAAGTGCAGAAAACACGGTGTTTCTACCTTATGAGACGATAGTAGATCACTCTAAATCTTTTAGCATTCACCAATCATTTAACATTTTTGCATTTTCAGCTATTAAATACACGGTTATACACTTGTTATCAGCTATTAATATTTTGCATGAATGCATTATTTAGTAGGTAGTTGAATGTTTATTACTGAAAATGTATTTTTATTATACATGTGTATGCATTGGTTTTAAATAAGAGTGTCGCTTTTAATATTAATGCACCCACGGGCGTATCAACCCCTGCATCGTGAGAACTGCAGTGGTCAACAACCTAATTTGCATTATTAATCTGCTCTTATAGCTACGAAGCTGAGTTGTGCATGGGATGCTGCTCAAGAAGCGCTGTAATGGATATTCATAAAATGTTTTGTGCAGTTTAAAAATAGTGCGAATGAGAATCGTATTAGCGTAATTACGCAATTAAAAGAAAGCACAAATATTGAAATTTCAGCAAGTAACAAAACGCGATTACGAAAATAGTTTTAAAATGAACGCGTAGTGAAGCAAAATAAATATCGGATTCTCAATTCCGGTTTCATGCATGCTTTTGTGTTAACATTTTGGAATACTCACTCGCGGGATCTAGATCTCGGTCGCCGATTTCCGTGATTGGCCGATGATACACCGATTATAAACGGATAAACGATCGTAATGGGATACATGAAAAATAACATTTTATTTTATGTAAGCTTTTTAGTATAGTGATCAGTTTCCCGCAAACTATCATATAAAATAGGAAGGAAAAAGTTTTATTTTATACCACAATCAAATCATGTTTTAAAGTGGACTTATACTCGTATTAGAAATCAAAGCGCTTAAAGCGTTGAATGACCATCGGTCTGTTACATGATTTGAATATAATCATGTTTATTTCAAACATATATCACATAACATCGGAAAATAGTAATGCATGCTCAGCATGAATTCCTTCGCAAACATGCTTAGATGTTATATGCTGAAACTCAATGAAATCAAAACAAACGAGTAAGAGTCACTTGAAACACCAATTAAATATGTGTTATTCGAAAATAATGAAAAATATATGGATTATAATGATGAAACATTATATGGAACTGTGGTCTCATAAACAATGCACTGCCATGGATAAAGCATTTAAGCATTATTTAGTAAAATCTACACTTTACTTCAAACATAAGTCAAGTTAATTTTAAAATGCCCGCTAAACCAAATACAAAGTTATATTGAAGGTCTCTTTCTACAATTACGGAATCATAGCGCAAGAATTCCTCTGGATCGAATCACCCACGTATTAATTAATCCCTATATGAATTTATGTATGTTAATATGTCACTCATGGACAAAACAAACATATTTATATCTGTGAATTGTATATATGAATATGGAACATGCTCAAGACAGTGGGCTGAAATTACTGAGACAAACTGAGGTATCTGCACACACTTTCCGTTCGTTATACTCACAAAACATAGCCTGTCAACGCTTTAAGCGCTTTGATTAATACATGCAGTCATAGTCGCATAAAGCCAATTTTAAAAACAGAGCGTTCGATTTAATTCCGATATAAGAAGCTATCCTGTAAACAATTCAATTTATACAATCAACCAGAGGAATGCCAAGTATCACATTTATATTAATTACGTCATTTAGAGATTCACTGCATCCCTGATTTTCTGAGATACCATTAAAATGGGTTAATAAAGACTTCAGTAAATATAATATTGGTTTGAATTATTCGAACGCTAAAACATATTATTCGATGTCATTTATGCATTACATGACGGAATTAGCCCTGGACCCTTTCTATTTAAAACGCAAATAGTCACTTTTACATATGTATAACTAAAGTTTAGTTTTGATATACATGAACACTTAGTGCTTAACGGAGGCCTAAACTTTAGTATAACATGATGAGCCACACATATTAAAGCGCTTAGACCAATTGTATAAAACTGGGTAACCTATCAGAAGGTCATCTTTCAGTTAGTTGCATATGCAAGCAATTTAATTGGTCAACAGTTACACTTGGATACAAAATAACCAATAAATAAACATGTCGACTAACATTAACTAAACCAAATAATTAACCGTTTTTATACAATTGGCTTCTTGTTCTCGTATTCGCAACCATATTAAACTAGATAGTTCCCTGCCCTCGATCCTGCCGTCGTTCTTATGGCTATCAACCACACATATATAAGGCAATACAGCACGATTCGCTGACAACATAATTATATAATCCCCATAAACGTCTTCTAATAGGTCTAACTCCATAGAGCTTCCTTATTATGTCTGACAGAGGTCAATATTTTTGGGTACAGTGTCGGAATCGATGGCTTTTGTCCCCTCCATGGGCGAATTACTGAGATGTCCATCCCTTTACCCTTGCATAAACACTGAGACAGCATGTCCTTACATTACGTACACAGCTGTTTAGAAGTCTTATTCATTTGGCTCATTCACTGAAATGTTTCATAGTTTTTCCTTTCTTTAAACTGTTTCCTTTCAGTTTTAATCAATGTCAAAAAATCAACTCACAATAAACAATCATTTTCAAAACTTTTCTGATTAAATATGCTGGAACGGTTAGTGAAATACAACCAAAAAGACAAAACCATCCAGTTTAATAGTAATTTAAAGCACAATAAACTATTGCATTCGTTTTTTCTATGTGTGCTATTTTGTAGTTTAACTATATTGATGCTTTTATGTTTGTTGTTTAACTATATTGATGCTTTTATGTTTGTAGTTTAACCATATTGATGCTTTTATGTTTGTTGTTTAACTATATTGTTGCTTTTATGTTTGTAGTTTAACTATATTGATGCTTTTATGTTTGTTGTTTAACTATATTGATGCTTTTATGTTTGTAGTTTAACTATATTGATGCTTTTATGTTTGTTGTTTAACTATATTGATGCCTTTATGTTTGTAGTTTAACTATGTTGATGCTTTTATGTTTGTTGCTTAACTATATTGATGCTTTTATGTTTGCTGTTAAACTATATTGATGCTTTTATGTTTGTTTTTAAACTATGTTGATGCTTTTATGTTTGTTGTTTAGTTATATTGATGCATATATGTTTGTAGTTTGACTGTATTGATGCATATATGTTTGTAGTTTGACTATATCAATGCGTATATGTTTGTAGTTTGACTATATTGATGCATATATGTTTGTAGTTTGACTATTTTATTCCTATATTTTTGACTGTGATGATGCCTATATGTTTGACTGTGATGATGCCTATATGTGTGACTGTGATGATGCCTATATGTTTGACTGTGTTGCTGCCTATATATTTGACTGTGATGATGCCTATATGGTTGACTGTGATGATGCCTATATGTTTGACTATGATGGTGCCTATATGTTTGACTGTGATGATGCCTATATGTTTGACTATGATGGTGCCTATATGTTTGACTGTGATGATGCATGTTTGTTTAAATGTGATGATACCTATATGTTTGACTTTGCTGATGTCTACATGATTAACTATGATGGAGCCTATGTGTTTGATTGTGATGATGCCTATATGTTTGACTCTGATGATGCCTATATGTTTGACTGAGATGATGCCTATATGTTTTGTCTGAGATGATGCCTATATGTTTGACTCTGATGTTAACTATGTGTTTGACTCTGATGATGCCTATATGTTTGACTGTGATGATGCCTATATGTTTTGTCTGAGATGATGCCTATATGTTTGACTCTGATGTTAACTATGTGTTTGACTGTGATGATGCTTATTTGTTTAAATGTGATGATACCTATATGTTTGACTCTGATGATACCTACATGTTTGACTGTGATGGTGCCTATATGTTTGACTCTGATGATGCCTATATGTTTGACTGTGATGGTGCCTATATGTTTGACTGTGATGGTGCCTATATGTTTGACTCTGATGATGCCTATATGTTTGACTGAGATGATGCCTATATGTTTTGTCTGAGATGATGCCTATATGTTTGACTCTGATGATGTCTATATGTTTTGACTTATATGATGCCCATATGTTTGACTCTGATGATGCCTATATGTTTGCCTGAGATGATGCCTATATGTTTGACTGTGATGATGCCTATATGTTTGACTCTGATGATGCCTATATGTTTGACTGTGATGATGCCTATATGTTTTGTCTGAGATGATGCCGATATGTTTGACTCTGATGTTAACTATGTGTTAGACTGTGATGATGCCTATAAGGTTGATTGTGATGATGCCTATATGTTTTGTCTGAGATGATGCCTATATGTTTAAATCTGATGATAACTATATGTTTGACTGTGATGATGCCTATAAGGTTGACTGTGATGATGCCTGTTTGATATCGCCTATATGTTTGACTCTGATATCGCCGATATGTTTGACTCCTGTTATTGACATAAAACTCCTTAGAAATTAATTTAAATAGCAACATCAACTAGTGTTTTGAATTCACATAAGTTCAAGTAAAGTAACAATGGGTTACGCAAAAGCAATTAACAGATGTGCATGTTGCTGTTTACCTAAATGTTCCATCTGTCCATTGGAAGAACCATATAAAATACAAACTTTGTTAAACAGTTGTATTTCCGCGCATGAACCTTCTAAAATTACACGCGAAAAAGCCAGAATTAAGATGCTCTTATTACTAAAATATTTGTGACCGTAGCAACATAATATCATTTTAACATCAAGTAGATTTGGTAATGCCATTGACCTTAGTTTATGGCTTATTCGTATGTATGTAATTAGATACAAAATGTTAACATACTGTTCTAATGCCGTTTCGACATTCTAAGTGAATCTTCTGGCTAAGGCTTTAACATTATGCTGTGAGCTCTACGTAATAAACTAAAAATTTCTTACAGCCCTCCATCATGACTTTCTTTGAACGCTGTTATAACAATTATGTAGAGTATACACAGTAGTGTATGTTCAACATATTTTGATCATTACAGGGACAAGCCCGGTATTAAAGGAATCTCAACTGTTCTGGTTTCAGGTAGCAATACATATATGACATGCAGATAAGTGTTAATCACTTGCTCATGCATTTTGGTTGTCCTTTGATCAAACGAACCAACTCCTTCTTTGAATGTATCAACTTCAGTGATCGTGGACGCAACGGTTGTATCTATCTCTAAGCCATATGCTCATTTTCTAAAATTGATATGATATTATATTTGACTGCTTAATATTTATATTGACTGCTTTACAATATTTGAACTTTAATTTTACCTGTGTCTGTTGTCAGGTCCATCTCGTTGAGTGTCTGTTCGGCTTTGCTTGTTTGCCTTTAAACAATATGTAGTATACCTTGTATAATCAATTGAAATAATGACATTCACAACCAAAGACATGATTGAGCATGAGCAAGAACCGTTGTCCTACTCACATTGCTAACAACTACTTCAACTTGAAGTAAGCTGGCATACGTAAGCCATGGTCATCAAATTCTCGTCTAAAGGTGGAACTAATAGAGTGGACAAATCGACACAGTAAGAGTTTAGACAAATATAAAAAAATGAAATTTTAGTATCTGACTAAGTATTATCTTTACTTCTTCATTTAGTACATTTGTCTTTATAACCAGTTATTTTAGATCCCACACTTGCCCATGTCTAAACATTTTGTATCCTTATTATCAAAATAAAATATGGAAATCTAATTGAAGCCATGTTTAAAATATTTAAAATAACCGGGGGTCACGTACATATCATATAATATTTACATAAAACCCCGGCTTCTCTTCCTTGCACAGATGGCCACCCAAGACAGACTTCAATTGCATTGAATTACCGCTTTTCGGATTGCCTCAGTCAGGACCTAAACTTCGACTCCTATGGCAAATAATGCCTAAAAGGATTGCATGACTTGCAATGTTTTATAACCATTTCCTGTTGTCCAAGCAAACAACAATCATTTTGATATATTAAGGCTAAGCTGAATATGAGGTGATCAGGATGACCTATAATGAACGTTTGCTGTCATACTTCCAACGCTCTTTATGGCAATGTAGGTGCCTCCTTTCTCTTTTTTGAAACTTGATTGAACGGTTTGATCTCATTAAAGGACAACAAATACAGAACTGATTGGAGAAGGCCAAACGTTTAAAAAGGATCTAAACCTCATCTTTCATTTATTGTTTATATGTTCTTTTTAAAAAGAGAATGTCGAGAAATGCCCACTTCAGTACTTAATCAATGCATAATACGCTTCCATAAATAAAGTACAATTATTTAGAAAAAAATAAGGTTTATACATTTTGCTGTGTTGTTTTCAACATTTCCAACATTGCTACAAATGAAGATTTGCTCATATTGGCTAATGTGGGAACGAGTGTGCATATATCAGTTTAAACAACTGCAGCCAATTGTATAAAACCGGTTATCTTTTTGGTTTGGTCAAAGTTATCCGAAATGTTTATCGATTGGTCAATATTTATTCAATAATTTTTTCTAACCAATCAAATCATTGAAAAGTGTTCACTAGCCGAAATATAACCTTTGGACAACTTATCCAAGTTTTATACAAATGGCTGCTGAAGTTTTCAGGGCGGTAACTCAAGGTTATATATGTAATCAGTGTACGTTATTTTGTGGCGTTTGTGTGTTTCGTTCCAGTAGTAAAGCTAAACAATAAAAAGCTTACTAAATATAAGTGAAGTGGCAAAACTAAATAACGCCCAACCTAAATTGCTAAATAAATCTGACATACAGTCGAACCCCGTTGGCTCGAAGTCCCGGGGACCGGCGAAAAAAACACCTCGAGCCTCGGAAATTTTGAGCCAAGCGGAAATGTTAACCTTAAGAATGAAGAAATCGGTCCCTTACATCTAGTTCGAGCCAACGAATAATTCGAGCTAAGCGGGTTCGAGCCAACGGTTTCAAATGTTTGTATTTGTCAAAATTCTTGCTATGTAACTTAAACCCCAAACATGTTAACTTAGAAGTACAGCTTGAGTATCAAGGCTTACCGATTACAGCTAACTTGAGGTTCTGACAAAGATACTATACTTATCAAAATACCCCATTTGCATATGGAATTGTCCTGTCAAAACGTCAATTGCGTTATTTACAGGAACAGTAATAGGATGAATTACTTGTCGTTCGCACTGATGATTTCATTGCTGTATGTAGCACTAACTGTCAACACTACGCCATCATTACAATATCCCCAGATGATTATGATAATCATTACTTTCCAAACCATTGTGTGATATAGCTTGTCATGAGGAACACAGTGAATGTTAGCTGTGTGAGTTCTACAACGGTCTATTCGTCATGCTCGAACATGTTCTTGGATGTTAACTACAGGTTGTTTAAAGGCTAGCGGACCAAATCCTTACAGACACTCAACGAGACACACAGTGTCAAATGACCATGAAATTGCGGACCTGCCTTTTTTCGTTGTATTGTTTAATAAAATGAAGCTTATGTGCTCTTTTCAGCTTTACCGTTTTGGATACGAGAACAATACATATAAAACTAAAAGAGAGCTCGCACCATTAACACTGATGCAACACCTAAGCATGTTATATACATAATGCTACAGTTAAAAAAGTCAGAAAAAGCCATCGACACTCTTCAAAGATACACTTAGGCCACAACAAGTTGATTTGTTCTACAGAGTTTGCCAGAAAAAGAAGGAGCGAGCTTTCGAAGAAAATAAAAGCAATACGAAAAGCATTTTTTTTTAAATACTGTATATGTATTGTATTATTTTAGTATTAATCATACAAATATGCAAATAAATGCTTTTTAATAACAAACAGGTTCTCAGTTTCAAAAGAAAAGGTTTTGATTGTATGCAATCTGTTTGAATATTAAGCAAATGGAAATAAGTTCTAGTGCTTCACTTATAAGTTTCATTTGAACAGCAATTTAAACATTGATAAACTGTATTCATACAGCATTCCTTACAATAACGTGCATAAAGTTATTTAACTAACTACAACAATAAGCATTTTTAGACTAGAAAGGGTAATTCATCATTTGAGCTTTTCAAAATATTGGGTAAGATCTTAATTTGAACCATTTGAAACCCATGATACATGGCCGAATATGGAAAATGTAATAACACACAGAACCTTTTAAAAATGAAACTATAGATTGAGTCGTGGGACATTATAATTGAATCAGTATCAAACAGATCTGGAAATGTTTCCACTCGTCATAATTTTAAGTGCAGTTGGTAGAATAACGATGTTTCCGTTTAAAGATCTCACCCTGACGAAATAGTACATGAAGGTCGTCATTACTTAATTACCCGAATTAACGATACTTCTTCAATATTAATCGATCAGTGAATTTATTTTAAGAACAATTTTACTGCATGTGCCTTAAAAAAATAGGTCCGATAAGACTAAAATTGAGGAAATAAAAGACTGTCATTTTACTTATGAAAGGTAAAATATCTGCCTTTATTGATGTAATTACATATTTTTAGTGTAAATACAAACTATTTCTCAAACATTTATAAGCTAGTCCTACTCTTTTATCCGTTTATACCACTAATCATTACGGAGAAGTGCATTTTAGAATTAAAAAATATATTTTACGAAAACATGTTTAAAATGGTTGTTACTTGTGTATTTGAAGATAAGTTGTGCACTCAAAGTCTGATTAAGTCATTATTTAGCACTTAAATATGAGTACAGTACATTGAATTCTTTCTGTCGACGCTGTTAAACTGCTGTTGTTCACTGAAGACTATAATACATTGACTTTGACACTATTTTTTACGTGTTACGTGTATTTTTCATAACGAAAACTGAACTGAATATTGTTAACGGAATAAAGTTTAAAATCGGTGCGTCCCGCAAACTTTTCCCGACCAAAAAGAATATCAGATATTTTGCGGTTATCCATACTGGATTTTGTCCGGACGAAATGAAAAATTGCTCGCAGTAAATGTTCAGCATCGAATTACAATCAATAAAAAACTACAAAAAATCCAATTTGCAAGTTTAAAGGCTATGTAAAAGAAATTCAGGAAAGAGAGGATAATTCGAAATTTAAAAAGATAAATTCAGCGCAGGCAAAAGAAATAGGTGCGCCAAATCGAGCATTCAAATGATCAACTCTTTGTGGCCTAAGAAGTCTAAACAAGAATTTCCAAAATGAATTTAGCATTTATTAATTCGAAGTGCATACATATAAGTACGTACTAATCACTACAAAATCGTCCTAAGCATATTCTTTCAGACACGATAACAACCTGCAGTATTTAGGACAATCTAAGTATCTTGGATATTTCCCCGTGTACTTTGAGAAGATTTAAGAGAGGAAATACAATTATCGGACATTGTTGTGTGCGACATCTCTCCTCCAGGGTTTCCTTTTTTATATTTTGCTGGGATATTTCATGTGGTTCGTCTATGAAGAGAAAATAAATTGTGAGCATTTAACATGCACAGCCGTAAGTTACTTTTGCAATACCTTATTTTTTTTTAGCAGAATAATACGCTTTTTTCTCACAGCAATGGCAGACTTGTTTTTGCTACTTTTGCTATTTATCTACAACCGGAAATGTAGTTACAAGTTGATTTTTTTGTTTCTTTACCAACGCTTTCTTCTTCTGTTTAAGTCTACAACCACAATTCTGTTTTTGATTTTTAACTTTGTTATCAAAACCGATTATGTGTGTAATATGATTTAGTCTTGATGTATTACGGTATTACGTCTCCAGACCGAATTTAATGATATTATCAGCATCAACTTGAAGGCTTGCCAGACCCTGAATGCTCCTTAACATTCAATTTGAAATGTCTCATAAAAAATAGAATTGGTTTGTAGAGTGTTTGAATTGATATGGAGAAGTTGATATGCAAATGACGTAATTGATCGAAAGTTGATTACCTTCTTCTATCATCTTTTTCTAGGCAGTCATCTGATCGCTCTTATCAATGAAATTGTTTATGGAAAATTGCCCCTGATCTTAATTGAATTTTATACGACATGCTGTTAAACGAGGCATAAATCTTGTCTGGTAGAAAATGAGAAATTTAATTTTTAAGAGTTTTTATTCAAATCCCATCAGTAAACTATATGACTGCTCAGCTTTGCGAGCTGTGCCAGACTGATTCTTCGTACCTTGCATATCGACATCTGGGTGCTGATTATTTATAGTGACTTTAAACGTCAATCTTTTTTTGGTTTTGCTTTACACTCTAAGTTGATTCCCGATCCAATGTGGTTTACAGCATTTTATTTAAGTGTACTGACTTTTTTGGAAAGTCTTAAAAATGCCTTTGAAAATATGGAAATAATATAACAAACTAACTATAAAGTAACTGAATAACTTGAATTATCTCACATAATTCCTACTTGAATGTATCAATGTAAATGGACCATTTAATTACAGCACTTTACAACGACGACGATACCCTGGCTTGGGACATTAATATACTCGAGATTTTTGCTGTTTATTTTCATTAAAATCAACATTTTACTACTCCCTAACTAGAAGTACAATATTCGTGTCTTAAAAATATGATGTTAAAAAAGCGCAGATTTGTAGTGATGGCACCCAAAAATGATTTAGAACTATACAGAACAATGTAAGGTTACAAATACAATTTAGAGGTAGAACGCACTTTAATAATTTCGACTATGATAGTAATAATCGACTCATAACAAAATATAGATTACAGTAAGTCGGTTCGACATATTGTTTAGGTCATGAATGTATTCCTGACCGTATTGACTTTACTTTGATCTATAAGGCATGCAAAATAATTCCACAACGAATTATTTTCTGCAAGGGGAAAATGCCGAATAAAATATAAACACAAATGATATAATATCAAAAATAAATCCTAAATTGAAGGTATAAGGAAAGAACACCAATAGCAAGAACAGACTGTTAAACTAGCTCCTAAAATTAACACCCACAAACAAAAAATGTCAAAGAGGTTTCATTAAATTGATATTACACGAAACTGTATCACATAACTAAGCTTTTGCTAAAGCCACTGATGACTTTCCTGCATCTGATTGACTGACGTCATTTTATATGCGGTCGTTTAAATATTAATTGTTGTTTAATTGATAGATGTCCATAGGCTATTCATTTGTTTTAATATATTAAAAGCGTAACAGTTGCGTATGTTATTAATTATATCTGTTTCAGATTCAATACCAACTTGAATTAACTTTTATAGTAAAGCATTATTATGTTTCACAAACTTTCACTTACAAATCTCCTATATTGTGCATGAAGAAATGCTGGATATAGTAAGGGTATTTCTAGTGTGAACAAACCAAGTTACCTGTGTGTTGGAAATACGTTTTTGTAACAAAAAGACAATTTTTTAATATTTATTTTTAGTGTCTATTAGACAAATTGTTCATCGAAAATCAGCCCAAACTACGGCGTCTTTAAAGAAAATGGTATATCGAATGTCACAATTGTTTAACCGATGTGCGGTAAAATAAGAATGATCGAATTGTAATGCCTAATTTTGATTCTGTATCAAAAAGTGCAGTGTCCGGAAACGTGTTAACGGTCTAGGCTAACGCTTTCGCTGAAAGGTATTTGTAAACATTAGAAACTATAAAGTCCAATACGAATTCACAATAACAACATATATATTCCTATTATGTATATCATGACCTTCTTTCAATACTAAACTATTAATTATACTTCATGGTTGTAATGCAGTGATCCAATAATTATAATAGTTAAAATAGTTCCTTTGAAGAATGAAATTTCAAAGAAGTAGCGTAGGACTATCTACATACTTTTGCAGAAAAATGCTTCGACATTCTTTGAAGCTCCAATTAGAATGGCAGCAGGGTATTGCAAAATGCATCAACGTTTATTTAATCAACACGCATACAGATAGTGAGCCCATGTGTTTCATAAACATTGGTCCACAGTCATCAAACCTTCTTGATGAGAAAAATAATATTCTGTTGCCAAGGTAACGGATTTGGCAGAATAAAGAAAATCTCAATATCTTGGCGTTTTTCCCGTTTAAGAACCTTTATTGGACGACGTGTGTATGCGACATTTTCTTCCAGTGTTTGATTTATTTGTTTTATATTTTGTTAGCTTAATTCTTGTAATACTCCTATGGAGTGGAGGGGAATTGTGATTGTTAACGTGCAGAGCAGTAAGTAGCCTTTGAATTGTGTAGTTATCTTTTTTAGCAGACTGGAATGATTTTTCCTACAACTTGCAATATTCGATTTTTATCAACGTTTTAACAGTTGGTTATGTATGTAAAATTATTATGTTTTTATTTTCTAACGGCTAGTTCTGTATGTTACAAGATTAAAGATGTCAGATGGGTATAAAATGTGTCACCAATAATAAAAACAAATCGTATTTTAGAATGTTTGTTTTTAATCATGTTAAATTTTATAATTGCCCCAGAATATCAAGTTTAAAGCTTCATTACATCTTCACGTACGTTTTTGCCTTGTTGAAAATATTTTTTGAATGATGGGCAACTTCATTACGGGACATGACACCGAGCGTATTTCATTTACATGAGAACTTTTCTGTGTATTCTCATTCGTAGAATAACGTTATCAAAGGAAACTAGGGACAGGTCTTTAGGAACTTGATTTGTTTCTTAGCATATACCATTGAAGTGAAAACCGTATTGCTTGGCATTGCATTTGATCATATTGAAGATCAAAAGTCAAAGGTCGTTTGAAGATGAATAAGATCTTCTCATAGGCGGCTATGTAAAATTACACAAATTGAATTGATTACTCTGATTAAAGTCTTTTTTGCGTTGTTGAACTGTAAGGCAGTATCGAAGGGTCAAGCACGTTATAACAACCATGCAGAAATGCCCAGTTGGTAACAATACAACAAGCTGTATAACATGATATATTTTAACATGTAGACAGTGTACACATGAAACATAGCCTACAAGTGTTAGTGGAAGCCCTTTTTGTTCCAATTCATACATCTTGTATTGTTCCGCCTGCTATTGCTATTGTATTATTATGACCACAATGCATCCCCTGGTGATAAAACGCAAAACATGTTTAGCGTTGGATGGGATAAAAGGAAACCTGTGCTAAATTATCGATAACATAAACGTCAGGCTTTGCTCCATAAACTCGGCCTTTGTCAAATCCGTGAAATAGCCGGCTTCTCGTGTTCGTTTTTGTCCTGTATAAGACACTTGAGCTTCAAAGCTGCAATGGTGATGATCTGTCTTTTGTGGAAAAATGGGAAAAGCGCAACAGGCTAAAAAGAACCACTTTGCTGTTGAAAGGCGAAACCCACACCAAACAATTAAACAACGCTTAAAAACAACATACATAAAACAAATCCCACACTATCGTTGTATATCATCGTAAAGGTAACCGGGCCGCCTAACCAAGTTTAACTATCAGTAGACTCTATTAGCTCGAATCAAAGAACGGATCCGAAAGATTTGTTACCGGACTAGTCTCTGTGCCGAATTTTACATATATATAAACAATAAAAGTTCGAAGAAGATAATAAATCATACCTCAGAAAGAGGTTTCGACAGCCTTTGGATGTCCCATAAGAAGGCCAATTAAATTGCTTTAATGTGTATTAAATAAACTCGCGTATAGATAATTAATTAATTTTCGGATTGCCTCAGTCAGGACCTAAACATCGACTCCTATGGCAAATAATGCCTAAAAGGATTGCATGACTTGCAATGTTTTATACCATTTTCTGTTGTCCAAGCAAAGAACAATAAGTTTGATATATTTAGGCTAAGCTGAATATGAGGTGATTAGGATGACCTATAATGAACGTTTGCTGTCATTCTTCCAACGCCCTTTATGGCAATGTAGGTGTCTCCTTTCTCTTTTTTGAAACTTGATTGAACTGTTTTGTTCTCATTAAAGGACAACAAATAGAAAACTGATTGGAGAAGGCCAAACGTTTAAAACGGATTTAAACCTCATCTTTCATTTATTGTTTATATGTTCTTTTTAAAAAGAGAATGTCGAGAAATGCCCACTTCAGTACTTAATAATTTCCAACATTGCTACACATGCAGATTTGCTCATTTTGGCTAATGTGGGAACGAGTGTGCATATATCATTTTAAACAACTGAAGTTTTCAAGGTGGTAACTCAAGGATATATATGTAATCGGTGTACGTTATTTTGTGGCGTTTGTGTGTTTCGTTCCAGTGGTAAAGCTTAACAATAAAAAGCTTACTAAATATTAGTGAAGTGGCCAAACTAAATAATGCCCAACCTAAATTGCTAAATAAATGTGACATACAATTGAACCCCGTTGGCTCGAAGTCCCGGGGACCGACGAAAAAATACCTCGAGCCTCGGAAAATTTGAGCCAAGCGGTAATGTTTACCTTAAGATTAAAGAAATCGGTCCCTTACAACTAGTTCGAGCCAACGAATAATTTGAGCTAAGCGGGTTCGAGCCAACGGGCGTCGACTGTATAGCCAGACCCTAAAGTTTCAAATGTTTGTATCTGTCAAAATTCTTGCTATGTAAGTTAAACCCCAAACATGTTAACTTAGAAGTACAACTTGAGTATCAAGGCTTACCGATTACAGCTAACTTGAGGTTCTGACAAAGATACTATACTTATCAAAATATCCCATTTGCATATGGAATTGTCCTGTCAAAACGTTAATTGTGTTATTTGCAGGAACAGAAATACTAGGAATTACTTGTCGTTCGCACTGCTGGTTTCATCGCTGTATGTAGCACTCACTGTCAACACTACGCCATCATTTCAATATCCCAACCTGATTATGATAATCATTACTTTCCAAACCATTGTCTGATATAGCTTGTCATGAGGAACGCCATGAATGTTAGCTGTGTGAGTTCTACAACGGTTTATTCCTCATGATCAAACGTGTTCCTGGATGTGAATGTCATTCGTAATGATTCTACAATTTTAACTACAAGTTGTTTAAAGGCTAGCGGACCAAAGCCATACAGACACTCAACGAGACGCACAGTGTCAAATGACCATGAAATTGCGGACCTGCCTTGTTTACTTGTATTGTTTAATAAAATGAAGCTTATGTGCTTTTGTCATCTTTAAATCTTTTTTGATTGTATGCAATCTGTCTTAACAGATAGCAATAACATCTAGTGCTTCACTTTTAAGTTTCATTTTAACAGCAATTCAAACATGAATATATTATATTCATACAGCATTCCTAAGAGTAACGTTCAAATATTCGAATAACAAAAAACAACTATTGTTTGTATGGCATACTTATCTAACTTACTATCACAATAAGCATTTTTAGACTAGTAAGGGTAATTCACCATTTGAGCTTTTCAAATTATTGGGTAAGATCTTAATTTGAACCACTTGAAACCCATGATACATGACTGAATATGGAAAATGTAATAACACAGAGAACCTTTAAAAAAATGACACTATGGATTAAATTGTGGGACATTATAATTGAATAAGTAACAAACAGATACGCAAATGTGGCACAGGTCATAATATGAAGTGCAGTTGGTGGAATAACGATGTTTCCGTTTAAAGATCTCATCCTGACAAAATATTACATTGAGGTCGCCATTACTTTAATACCCGAATTATCGATACTTCTTCAATACTAATCGATCAGTGAATTTATTTTCAAAATAATTTTACTGCCGGTGCCTTAAAAAATAAGTGCGATAAGACTACAAACTGAGGAACTTAAAAGACAGTCATTTTATTATAAAAGGTAAATTTACCTGCCTTTATTGATGTTATTACATATTATTTGTGTAAATACATAGAGGATATTTGTTGAATTCGGTGTAAGATCGTATATTATTTCACGAGTGGTTACAGAAAAAAATATTTTCACGAGTGGCGTAGCCACGAGTGAAAATGTTATTTTTCTGTGACCACGAGTGAAATATAATACGATATTACACTGAATTTTCTTTTCATTTCATGCATATATCGTGTTTTTCCCCGCTAGAGTAAATTTCTGTGGCCTCTTTGCGAAGGGAAGTAACTGCGGCATAATCGCTAAGTCAAAGTTACCTCCTCTTCGCGCAAGCAGTCCTTCCACTAAAAAAGTTCCACACTTTATGAAAATGGTTGTTGGGATTGAAATTATTTTTAGATAAAACCCTAATTCCATCAACGAAACCTATCATGTTTAACATTTAATGAGACAAAAAACAAGTATTTAAACAAAAGCATTTCGTAAAAAAAAATGTATCGCGTAGAAATACAATTCAATGAAACTTGAGCATGTGACATTTTTGTACATTCAAAAACAATTTCAACATATTTAAATTAACAATGATGGACTTATACAAGTGTGTATTCGTAAAAGCAACGGAAGTCTGTGTTTCGTGTTTTTCGTAGTGTATATCTAGTCACTATCGCTCTTAGACTCTGGATCTTACGGGTTGTTTTCGGGGTGAATTCATGCTCAGTGCAGCCGAAGGATGTTTTGTTGTTGAGACAGCGAATTAGTTTCATATCTATTAAAGTTGAATGTCACGTTCCCGTGTGTTTATGAAGACCCCAGAGGAAATGTCGAGGATGTGCCCGAAGATGCTTTTGAGAGGGATGCAGCGCGAACTTTGAAAGTTTTTAAAAAGAAAAATGTATTGTTGAACTGATGAATGTAAACTGGAAATTGGTCAAATTCAAAATGCTTGTGCATACATGTACGCGGTTAGAGTTTGTAGGAAGAAATGGTCTATCAACTCTATTACTAGCATATGTGGCCAAGTAAAAATTCAACCGATACCTACCAATTGTAACAGTTTTTTCCATGAAATAGTTCATACATAAATTGGTAAGCTTGTTCTTTTTTAATAGTTATAATCAATCGCAAAAAAATATTGTTTTATTAAAATTATTGCATAATTTGATTGTGACAATTCAATACGATTCGGTCATTGTGTATATATTACTACACTACAGACGACAACAAACATGTACTTGTGACATACATGTAATTTTTCAAAATCAAGGGAAGCAAATCTTCTAAAAGATGGAAAAAATAGCCCCGAGTTGTCTGTACAGAGTGGAATTGAGCAATGGTTATCATTTCACTTGAGCCAGAGTGAAATGATCAAGTTATCATTCACCAATATTTTTCACTCTTTTACCGGTATGCATGAAATAAAAATATTTTTTTTTAACTTTTATACGCTTGTCCTTCATTTTATCTGTTTATAACACTTACCAATATATGAATACGGAGGAATGCATTTTAGAATAGTGTTATTCACTGAAGACTATAATACATTGACTTTGACACTAATTTTTACGTGATACGTGTATTTTCATAACGAAAACTGAAACTGAACTGAAAATTGATTCCGGAAAAAAGATTAAAAATGGTGCGTCCCGCAAAATGTATTCGACCAAAAAGAATGTCAGCTATTTTACGGTTACCCATACCGGATTTTGTCCGGACGAAATGAAAAATTGCTCGCAACAAATGTTCAGCATGGAATTACATTCAATAAAAAACAACAATAAAGAATCGAATTTGCAGGTTTAAATGCAAGGTAAAAGAAACTCAGGAAAGAGAGGAAAATTCTAAATTTAACACGATAAATTCGGTGCAGACAAAGAAATAGGTGCTGCAAATCGAACATTCAAATGATCAACCCTTTGTGGCCTAAGAAGTCTAAACAAGAATTTCCAAAATGACTTTAGTATTTATTAATTCAAAGTGCATACATATAAGTACGTAATAATCACTACAGAATCGTCTTAAGCATATTTTTCCAGACACGATAACAACCTGCAGTATAAGGACATTCTGAGTATCTTGGATATTTCCCCGTGTACTTTGAGAAGACTTAAGAGAGGAAATACAATTATCGGACATTGTTGTGTGCTACATCACTCCTCCAGGGTTTCCTTTTATTTATTTTGCTGGGATATTTCCTGTGGTTCGTCTATGAAGAGAAAAGGAATTGTGAGCATTTTACAAGCACAGTTGTAAGTTACTTATGCAATCACTGATTTCTATTTTAGCAGATAACACGCGTTTTTCTCACAGCAATGGGAGACCTGTTTTTGCTACTTTTTCTATTTATCTACAACCGGAAATGTAGTTAGAAGTTGAGATTTTTTGTTTCTTTAACAACGCTTTCTACTTCTGATTAAGTCTACAACAAGAATTCTGTTTTTGATTTTTAACTTTAACTAACTGTTATCAAAACCGAGTATGTGTGTAACATGATTTAGTCTTGAAGTATTACGGTATTACGTCTCCAGACCTTTGCTGCGTATTTAATTTCGTTGAGTCACTTTTTATATTTTTCTCGGTCATTAAAAATATAATTAGAGGAAATTGTCCAAAGTCCGGCTCTTTTGGAACACCTTCCGTCAAGTGTCGTAGTGTTTACCCCGCACATAGATCAGTTGGAAAGGACTCTATACAACAGCGCCACTTCCACCAGTATGTCAAAAGGTACAAATATCTTCAAAGGTGATGCTTTGTACCTATAGCTTCTCGCATCTTTTGAATATTGATGAATAATATCACATTTGTTTCTTTAATCATAGTTCGGGTTTCTATTGTACCATCAAGGTAAGTTATAGCGAACGTCCATTATCAATTCCGCACACAAATATTGACCATATAATCGTCAAGCACTAATAAAATCATTATATGTCGTTAATCTGTTGAATCTTTGAAATCGCGGGCTTCCCTTGTTGTTGTTTTGCTTTGTTTAATAACGAGAAGCTAATGTGCTTTCGCCAACATTACCGTTTTGGATATGAGAACAAAACATATACAACTACAGGCGTGATACAACAGTTATTTTTACTATATGTTTCATATAGAAACTAACCTTGCGTTTCACTTTAAAACAGGCCCAATTGAAAAACAAGTAACTGGCTGCTGTAAAACAATCCAAGACACAAAATTTAATCACAAGAAAACATAGGGTTGACCATTGCGTTTTCTCACAAAATTAAGTAGTTATACATGACCCTGAGGTCAAGACGGAATAAGGCTACAAACAACCAATTTACATAGTTCCACAGGCAATGATTTTTCCATTTTTTACACTGAAAACTATCAGTTTTTGCAATACAGTGTCCAATTATGTTATGCTCTATGCAAAAAGGCCACCTGTTTCTTCTCTTTCATTCAACTTTAATAAAATATTGATACTTGAACACAAGCACTCTTTTTTCTGTATTCACATATCCTGATCTTGGTCAACGGGGAGCAGATAACTGTGGTCTTGAGCCCACAAGAGAGCTCGTACAGTAAACACTGTTGCAACAGCTTAGCAGGTTATAAAGTACTATTAAACTACTTTTACTTTTTGAGATTCGCCTTACCGAATTAAATGATTTTATCAGCATCAACTTAACGGCTTGCCAGACCCTGAATGCTCCTTAACATTCAAATAAAAAAGTTATAATTCGTTTGTAGAGTGTTTTGATTTGATATGGAGAGATTGATATGCAAATGACGTAATTGATTGAAATTTGATTACCTTCTTCTATTATCTTTTTCTAGGCAGTCATCTGATCGCTCTTATCAATGAAATTGTTTATGGAAAATTGCCCCTGATCTTAATTGAATTTCATACGAAATGCTGTTAAACGAGGCATACATCTTGTCTGGAAGATAATGAGAAAGAATATTTTTAAGGGATTTTATTCAAAACCCATTATACTATATGACTGCTCAGATCGTACCTTGCATATGGACATCTGGTTGCTGATTATTTATAGTAACTTTATTTTTTTTCGTTTTGCTTTACACACTCAGTTGATTCCCGATCCAATGAAGTTCACAGCTTTTTATTTGGCAGTATTGACAGTTTGGGAAAGTCTTGAAAATGCTTTTTTTAAATATATAAATAAAATAATGAACTAACTATTAAAAAACTGAATAACTTAAATTCTTTAAAGATCTCACATAATTCCTACTTGTATTGCCAGGTGCTCAATGTAGAAAGGATCATTTAATTACAGCACTTTACACCGACGATACCATTGCATGTGGTATTAATATACTTGAGACTTTTACTGTTTTATTCATTTAAAAACCGCATTTTACTACGTCATAACTAAAAGTACAATATGTGTGTCTTAAAAATATGAGGTTGAAAAAGCGAAGATTTATTATGATGGCACCCCAAAATGATTTTGAACTAAACTAAACAATTAAGGTTTTAAATACAATTTAGAGGTGACACGCACTATAATAACCTCGACTATGATAGTAATAATCAACTCAAACCGTTTGCAGATAGAGTTGGGATCTCTTATCATAGAAGTACTTGTGGTTTACCTATAGGTTTATTATTATTTGATTTGTTGTTAAGTTTTCTTAAGTTAATGCATACTTTAATAAGATTTACCCTTTGCGTTTTATCTTTTTTTAGGATTGTTGGGATAAGAGTATGGTTTGTGCACTTAAACTGGTTTAAACCCCCAGTAAATGTACATTTTACTGTCCGTTACAAGGCGGTACCTATCAATCATTGATAAAAATACCTTGTTTTTTTATATTTAGTATGTATGCACTGGGATGCTTGTGGAGTTTTGTGTTGTTCTTCCATGTTTCTTGTTTGTGATTTTATGTTCTATGTCTTTGTGTTCTATGTCTTTGGCGTTTACCCAGTGCCATTAAACCGGGTATGTTTAATCTTTTTGCTACTGAGCTTGTTTCTGTAGCTTTTCCCATAAATATTCATAACAAAATTTTCAGTAAATATTACAGTAAGTCGGTTCGACATAATGTATTTGGCATGAATGTATTTCTGGCCGTATTGACTTTACTTAGGTCTATAAGACTTGTTAAATAATTCCATAGAGTATTCAATACTGTCAGGGGAAAATGCCGAATCAAATATAAACACAAAATGATATACATTATATCAAATGTAAATCCGAAAATGTAGGTGTATCTTTAGAACACCGATAGCAAGAACAGAATATCTTTTATAGTAGCGTTCAAAAATAACACTCACAACCTAATAAACGTCAAAGAGGCTCGACTAAATTGAAATACCACCAAAGTGTATTACTTAACAAAGATTTTGCTAAAGCACTTGATTACTTACCTGCAACTGATTGCATCTGATCGGCTGACGTCATTTAGTTTGTGATCGTTTAAATAGTTATTGTTGTATCATTCATGGATGTCTAGTACTAACGTTTTATAGGCTATTGTTTTGTTTTAATATATTTAAAGCTTAACAGTTGCGTATGTCATTTATTATATCTGTTTCAGATTCAATACCAACTTAAATTAACTTTAATAGGAAAGCATTAGTATGTTTCAGTAACTTTCACTTCAATAATCTCCTATACTTTATATGAAGAAATGCTGGATAGTGTAAGAGTATTTCTTTTATGAACAAAACAAGTTACCTACGTGTTTTGGGAATACGTTTTTTTAATTAAATGGCAAATAAAGTTACATATCTCATTCGAATTTGTTTTATAATTATTTTTACTGTCTATTAGACAAAATTGTTCGTCGAAAATCAGCCCAAATGACGGCGGCTTTAAAGAAAATGGGATATCGAATGTCACAATTGTTCAACCGATGTGCGTTAAAATAAGAATGATCGAATTGTAATGCCTAATTTTGATTCTGTATCAAAAAGTGTAGTGTTCGGAAACGTGTTAACGGTCTAGGCTAACGCTTACGCTGAAAGGTATTTGCAAACATTAAAAACTTTTAAGTCCGACACAAATTCACAATAACAACATATATATTCCTTTTATGTATATCATGACCTTCTTTCAATACTCAGATATTAATTATATTTCATGGTTGTAATGCAGTGATCCAATAATTATGATATTTAAAATAGTTCCTTTGAAGAATGATATTTCAAAGAAATAGCGTAGGACTTAGTACAAACTACTGGAGAATAAAGCTTCGACATTCTTTGAAGATCCAATTAGAATGGCAGCAGGGTATTGCAAAATACATCAACGTTTATCTTATCAACACGTATACAGATAGTGGGCCCATGTGTTACATAAACATTGGTCCACAGTTTCACCAAATCTTCTTGATGAGAAAAATAATATTCTGTTGCCAAGGTAACGGATTTGGCAGAATGCAGAAAATCTCAATATCTTGGCGTTTTTCCCGTTTAAGAACCTTCATTGGACGACGTTTGTATGCGACATTTTCCTCCAGTGTTTGATTTATTTGTTTTATATTTTCTTAGCTTAATTCTTGTAATGCTCCTATGGAGTGGAGGGGGATTGTGATTATTAACGTGCACAGCAGTAAGTAGCCTTTGAATTATGTAGTAGTCTTTTTTAGCAGACTGTAATGGCTATTTCCTTCTACTTGCAATCGATTTTTATCAACGCTTTAACAGTTGGTTATGTTTGTTAAATGATTCTACTCTTTAACGGCTAGTTTTGGATGCTACAATATTAAAGAGGTCTGATGGGTATAAAATGTGTCACAAAGAATTAAAATAATTAGTATTTTAGAATGTTTGTTTTTAATCACGTTACAATGTATAATTGCCCCAGAATATCAAGTTTAAAGCTTCATTACATATTCACGTACGTTTTTGCCTTGTTGAAAATATTTTTGAATAATGGGCAACCTCATAACGGGACACTACACCGAGGGTGTTTAATCTGCGTAATCTAATTCGTAGAACGTTATCAAAGGAAACTAAGGCCAGGCTTTTAGGAACTTTTTTTAGGATTTGTTTCTTAGCATATACTATTGAATTGAAAACCTTATTGCTTGGCATTGCGTTGGATTACATAGAAGATCAAAAGTCAAAGGTCGTTTGACGATTAGTACCATCGGCTCATAGGCCGCTATGTGAAATTACACAAATTTAATTGATTACCCTGCTTTTTTATGTTATTGACATGTAAGGCAGCATCGAAAGGTCAAACACGTGTCAACGCTGTAAAATATGATGTATTTTAACATGTAGACAGCGTACACCTGAACCAAGGCCTACAAATGTCAGTGGAAGCTCATTTTTGTTCCAATTTATACATCTCTCATTGTTCCGTGTCCTATTGCTATTTGTAAACATCCCACGGCGATAAAACGCAAAACATGTCTAGCGTTGGATGTAATAAAAGGAAACCCGTAAAATCAGCCTGTGTTCAATCCGTGAAATAGTCGGCTTGTCGTGTTGTTTGTCCTGTATTAAAACGGCAATGTTGATGATCTGTCTCTTTTAGGGGAAACATGTAAAAAGCGCACCAGACTAAACAGAACCACTATACTGTTGAATAGCGAAACTCACACCCAACAATTAATCAACGCTAATAGGCAACAAACGTTAAACTAATGTCACACTGAAGTCAAATATTATTGAACAGGTAACCGACTCAACTTGCCACTTCGAGCGAAAACTAAGCCATAACCTACTAAGAGTTTAAAATGGATTGCGGGCCTTTTCCCTCAGCATGTATCAATAAATGTACAAAAAACACATACGCTTCAAATTGCAATCCACGAAATTAACACTAATAGCCAGTAAAACATGGCACTTCACTCGCAAGCAAGATGGACAGGCGTGGCACTAGACACGGCATCACGGTGAACGGGCATGACATTTTTCTTTTAAAATGTTATTGTTTTTTTTTAATTGATGGCCTATCAAAACACTGTTGTAAACTGGTACTGTTATGAATTTATTGCCTATGTTTTTCCATTGATGTTATATCGAAAATCCAAACAAACTGTTGTTTATGTTTATGTTATGAGAAAGGTTACGCCCTGTTTAAAATTAAAGGTCAAATTTGTCATGTAATGCATAAAAGAGATAAACTAATCTTAATTTACCCTATACTTATTCGAACCAATGGGAATATCAAAAAATCAAAGAACACACGAATCTGTAAATGACGTAATGTATCTAAATTTGATTTTACTGTTTACTTGGCATTCATCTGGCTGCTCGTATGAATGAGAACAATTTGGAGAGTTTGCTCCTGATATCTTGACTGAATTTGATATGCGCTGTTGGTAAAATACGTCCATACCTTTAAAAGTTTTAAGAAAGGGTTAAGAAGTCAATCATCATGATACTATATGCTATATATACTTTAAGCCTGTACATAGGCGAGCTGTGCCAGATGGTTAGACCTTACCTTGCAAAGGTTATCACTGGTGCTCCGACTGCATCCATGAACAGGTGATTTGGGTTATTGGTCGATGAGTTCTTGAAGTTAATTTATCAGTTCATATGATTTTTTGTGTGCTTTATCCTTCTCTTTTTTAAGTTTAACTATAAATAAACTATATAAGCTTGAATCATTAAAAAATAAAAAGAGCTGCTACTGATAAAACCATCTTTATTATTCGGCATGCATTTAATGTGTTTCCCGACCATAGTATGAACCACTCGTAGAGTAAAAGTCCCTCTAAACCATTCCGAAGCGTATTCAATACTGCGAAGGACTTGAAAACACGACCCAAAGAACAACATATAACGTAATTATAGCGTTCTAAATTAAATTCCGGAGTTTCAAACCCCATAAGTAGATTTCTTAAAAAAAACATACTGTGCTGTAAGTCTTCCAGCATACGTATCTATGATCCATACAAATATTATAAATACAACAAAAATACACCGTCTTAGAAAAAGTGGAGAATGCATATATAATGTAGAAAATCCACCATAAGAATGAAATCAAACATTTAAATTAAAATTCCAGAACGAAAAAAACACTAAAATCTTTTTTCACTATCGTATAATCTGAATTACCATTACAAATATCTGGCTTGAATTCTCTACAAATCCCCATTTTCTTTGTAGTTTACTACAAATTATCTGTAAATTGAGATATATTTACCATAAGTAACTATTGCATGCATAACTGAACACGTCTTAGATCCTTTCCACGTCATATACTAGTTCTAAATTTGTTCTTCAAGTTATTGAGAATACGACTAAATGGGATGGGACATTTTATGAAATTCTTTTCACATTATACATACATATTGCCTAGTCCCTTAAGTATAATGTCAATACAGGTATCTATATTTGATATTTGAGTTTTACAATTATAACATAATTTAAATGTTAATGACTTAAATGTATTACTGTTTTACTTTTCCACTTATTTGTTTATAAGGTGAGGTTTTGTGTACTAGTTTTGTGAATGTGATCAAGCATTATTTTTGAATTGCGCTAGCAGTTTTAATATTGACAAGCGATTTAGTCTTTATGTGGACTTTGAAATATTTATAACATAATAATATATGTTATCTGGAATGTGTTTGCCTGTTTGTAATTTCGTGTCTAATCTCTGTGCCACTATGCAGGTAGATTTTGGCTCATTCCAAAACACACACACATAGAATCACAATTAAATAGTCACATTTTAATATCGAAATGTCTTTTAAAAATCTGGAAAGGCAATCTTTGGGAAAAACATAAAAAGATCGTTTAATTTCGTGTCGAGAGGAACATTTGCAATCAAAAACTAAATTTGTAGAATATTCCTTAAGACAAGCGCCCGCTGTTAAGCTTAAGACAATGTACAAAGTCACTACTACAGTTTAATTTAATGGCAGCGTGTGTGTGCATATATATGTATATATACTCTATATGATAATAATAAATGAATAGAAAATACTAGGTTAGTGCCATGGATGGCAAGGCGAAGGCGAACCAGATAAAATCCGCAGCCGAGCCAGATAAACTTTCTCCATCCACGGCACTAACCTAGTATTCTATTAATCCTGTTACTTTGTTTAATTAGACACTATAAACACCTTAAATTATTAAGTATCTTTAAAAGTAAGGGGGACAACTGTTTTTTCCCTGTTGACGTCATCACACCCGGTATCCATGTTTAAATCGACTCCAAAATAGTTATCAAAACTGTTGAACTTTTTCAGTACTTTTATATTCAAAGTCTTTGCATTTTAATACGTCAATATCAATTCAAAACATAAAAAAACCTTTAAACGTGCATAAGCATGGATCAGTCTCCAAACATTATCTGATGATGTAACAATTATTCCGCAAGTCACAGAGTACAGTACACAGGTCAAGATTCAAGATCACGAGTGTTTACAAACAATCGACAAATATTAAATGGATTTAATTGATGTTGATAGTGTTGGATGTTCAGAACTGCACCGGCAAAGAGATCATTTATTTCTGTTGTGAGTGAGATTTTGTCATTCACCACAGAAATGGAATAAACTTTCGACGAGTATCGTTGAATGGTTGAATGCTGTTTCACAGTTTCCAGCATTTGCGGGTGGGGTAAGATTTTCACATCACATGTAGATTTCAGGTCGATTGTTTTGCCAGTGTCATTATTTTGCATAATGATGGGACTTTATGGGCGAGTGATTGTTGAGGTCGGCTATTAGTGATCCATTGATAAGATACTGTAACAGTATTTGTGCTGTTCCTCTGACATTGCAGAATATTGAAAAGAAGTTCGTGTTCGCGGTCACATGACCACCTGACTGTAGATAAACATCACGTGGTCTACTATCCTTATAAACTAAAGTTTACACGGCACCTTGTTATTGGACCGATTTGTATGCAAATGACAGGATAAAACACGTTCACAAACGTGTTTGAATAATACTTCAGAAAGAGGCTTCGTGAGTCTTTGGATGTCAAATAAGAATGCCAATCTAATTGCTTTAATGTGTATTAAATACATTTGTGTATAGATAATTAAGCCATAAACTGTGGCCCACGGCATTACCAAGTGCTCTTGGTGAGAACAGAATATCATGTTGCCAGAGTAACGAAGTTTAAAGTATTACGATAATCTCAGCTATTTCCCCATGCGACTTCAGAAGAGAGCGGAAATTCAATTATTGAACAATGTTAAATGCGACATTTTATTCCAGAGTTTGGTTTGTTTTTATATTTTGTTAGGATATTTCACTTGATGCTTCTACGACGAGAAAGGGACATTTGAACAATAAACGTGCACAGCTGTAAGTAGCTTTTACATAATTACTGTTTTGATAGGGAAAATCATTTTTGTTGTTCTTAAAGGGTTTGTTTACATTTGGTTATGTCTTAGTATGTTGTTTTCTAACCTGAAAGTACTATTGAATGTATATACTTCATGCATAAAGAAGTACCAATTAATTAAAAGAAGTCTCACCAAGAATTGAAAATAGCACGACAGGTCTTGGTTGAAATCACGTTAAAAGGTCTCAGGAGCATCTAGTTATTAGTCACATCACATACTCTCGTACTTTTGGCCCTTGGTGACCATTATCGTAATGAATGGCTATTCTATTACGGGCCAGCATACTTTGCTGGGTGTTTATTTAACTTAAGTCCCTTGAGGGAATAAAAAAGTTTTAGAATCGCCTTTTGTCAGTTTCTTAGAGTATACCATCAATGAAAATTCTTAAGTTGAATCGAAAATCATACTGCGTTACATTGACTTGAAAATGTGTTCTGTTCGAAAGAATCGTAAAACGTGACAGCACCTCAACCACGGTTGCATCAAGAGGAAAGAGATATTTTTAAAGGTGTGAGTTAATGGTACCGTAAACCATTTGTCTTGTACCTCATAGATGTATTTAGTTATAATTATACATTTTAGCCACTCTTTTCAATGTGCGATCATCTAAGCACACTCTCGTGGACAGTTGTCTTAAGCAGTGAACTACTGTTGAGTCTAGCACTTTTTGTGAAACTGGGCCAGGTCGAAGATTTATGCCATTGGTAGAAGCCTTTGGAAGGTAGGTGGCGGTTCTAAACAATTAAAAACCATTACGTCAAACTACACTGCTTATAATTTACATGGCCAAGCTGTCAGTCAGTATTGAACAGCAAAGCAAGTCGTACCTATCTTAAACTACAAAATAGGAAGTACAATATGAAATTCTTCAAATTGAAGATTATTTTAATTTTATTTTTCGTTGCGTTTTATATCCCGTGTTGGTCTGTTTACTATTTCTATCTCTGTGCTCTCAAAACATCTGATGTCGATATAAACCCGAAAGGGTCTAAACATGGGATAAGTATAGGTGCCCAGTATATGATTGTTGAAACAATATATATCAAAATGGCTCAACAAAACCGGCATCGGTCGAATCGTTGCCAACCTGTCGTGTAATTGTTTGGTTTGTATTATGTGGGGCACTTGACCTTCCAAACCAAGGAATGCTTTTGATTTGTTGCGTTTTAAATGGGAGCACAAGGAACTTTATTATTGTAAAACGATTAAAAATGCCAAAAAACACAAATGCTTTGATTTAATTTTGACAAAATTCCTGTTTTAACAACTAAGGCAGAGTGTATTGCCATAATTAAATTGCATTTAAAATACCTATCCAATTGAACAAAAATAACAGTTATTTTCTACCGTTTTAGATAAATTTCTAAACACCTACACACACACCACAAACGGAACAAAAAAAACTCGGGGACAACTGAGCTTTTTCGTTTTCGTAACATGAACAACACACGAGCTACACACGAAGGCAAATTTACCACACCTCCGATCATAAATGTAATCAAGTGACTGCATGCGTTTATATGCACAAATTTGCACATGTTAGCCTCCCGCAACATTAGACTTATCCTTTAACATCAGTCAAAATTGGAGCAAGTTTGAAATGCCACAATGTATGAGCTGAACTAAGCCTGTAAGAAAATGAATAATAACGGAAGCTTCATGTATGTACATATTATCCCGTTTTGTTACAACATCGGGTGTCAGAATACATGTGAATGACTATCAGAACTATTAAACAGTATTTAAGCTTGAAGGGAGACACATCTGTACAATTGTAACAATCACACGGGATGAATGAAATCTGGGCATTGAGAGCAACATATCACGAAGAAACAAACATTGATAGATACATAAGGCATTGCTTGAGTTTCAGTTGTAACTGGCTTTATGACAAGACAATTCCATATGAATCATCATTTAGTGTAACAGTCAACATACACAGTACAAACAGTTGCTTTCAATTTTGTGCGCGAGGCTATTGACCTTTCCATTAGCGTACATTTTCATCACATTTATGAAGGAAGTCGACAGCCTTATTGTAGCGTCAAAAGAAAATGTATCGAGAACATGATTATCCTTTAATGTCAACACCAATAGAAAGTTCTTCTAGGTAAGTTATGGTAATCATATAATTTCTTTACTTCTTCAGTATGCACATTGGGAAGGCTTTGTTCAGTTTTGTTATTGGTCACAGACTACACAAGTTGCTATTTGCATTTCGTTTGGATAAAATCAAGAACCTCATTCTCAACAGTAGAACACTCTACAGCTTCGTTTTAAAAGCCTGTTTATAACTATAACCTTTTTTTAAGACACAACGATGAAAGCCCAACAACACTTAACAGATGACAAACAACGTTACAAGACCACCAACAGGCACAGATCACATACATATTCAGTCATGTATACAGGCATTCAAACACTAATGAGGGAGAATGTTTCTGAGTGATAAAACCAACTGCTAAGCTAATAAGATAAAAACTCTTAAGTCAAGACATCCAAGAAGGAATCCTGTTATATACTTCAATCCGTAAATTACGCCAACTCAGTCTAAAGTTTATCAGTGCACTAAAGGCGGGGTTTCATTAAGTTACTTTTTAAGTGCGTTATACAATTTGATTACCATATTCGTGTATATTGTCGACGATGGTCCTTGTGAATTATTGATATTAATTTTTATCAAACGTTGCAAGCTGTTATATATAATGAGAACATTTATGATAACGACGATCAAAGAAGATAAAGACAACAGCTTCAGCGCCAGTTCAGAAAAAAAAACCTTATGGAAGGTGTTAACGGGCAAAAATCGGGCGTCTCGGTAGAAAACGTGCATTATTCAATAATTTCACGTGCCGTTTACGACCGGCCTTTCTTTTTACATACGCTGTAAACCGATACGCAGATGGTAACGATCCCAATAAGGTGTATTAACCCTATATTAACCACTGATAATTACGCCATAGACAATGGCAACCGCTTGTGTGAAAAGTATATTATATTACCACGGTAATGACGTTAGCTGATTTAAGAACGATATTAGCGATATTCCCCTAAGGTTAGAAAGTTTTAGTGCGGAAATACAATTACCAGACTGCGCTGTATGCGACACTCTCTTCAATAGATTGTTCAGTTTGTTTTATAACTTGTTAGAATATTCCTGTTGTGCTCACGAGAGAAGAGTTATTTTGGACAATTAACATGCACATCTTGACGTAGCATTTCCATCGCACATTAATGCTTCTATAAGAAGGCTAGCGGAATGTTATTTTCCACAACACACAATAAAGAAATTGTAGATGTTTTGTTTTTGTTTTAGCTTTTGTTCTTAAATGGTATTTTCTCTGACTGGTTGTATAAATGCTACTAGATTCAAATTAGTCACAAAAACGTTAGCATCATACTCCTGAAAAATTGTGTTAAATGATGTTACCCTCCGTATACGTACGTTTTTCTCTTGTTAATTATGATTTTAATAAATGAGGCAATACACTTCTACATATTACACCGATGAGAAAATTGTGTGTTTTTCATCATACTTGGTTTTCTATTTGTTTACTGGTTGGAGAGCAGAATCCTGCGGGTATCAATATCCGACAATTTATATTTTTTCTTTCATTTATATATTGAATGGCAATTGTTAGGGTTTATGTCGTTAAATGTGCAATTTTGCCTCGATTGATAAAATATCAAAGAAATAAGTTGTGATTTGTGTTTAAAAAATATGAAAATGTAATGGTTGCTATTTTACCATGTGCATCTTGTAGACGATTTGTCTTAGTTTATAGCCTTATGTCTAAGTGGTAATGATAAATAGTCTCAATTGTTTTCCACCTTGGTTCAACTGATGGACCATCAATTATAGCGGCTATCCCTTTTCCGTCGTTTGTCTTAAAAATAGAGTTTTGAGAAGTCAGATATTGGTGAAAATGTGCAAAAATAACGGAATTCTATTAAATTAAATTATAATGGCAGTTTAAAGATGGGTTACATCGCCTCTTAACAACGTTAGACAATATGTCAAATCACCTTACTCTAATACTTGCTTTTTTTGAAAAAGCTACAATGCAGTAGAGAAAAGTCCAGCAGGTGTTATTCAATATGATATTATGTCCACTCAATTTCAATACCATCAGAAGTACTCTATGCATTGTTAGAATAAGTAGATATTCTACACACTGGACATGTGGCATGTTGTTTTTTGTTCCATGCTATCTTTCATATCGTTCCGTGCTATTCCTCTGTATGTGCCAATAAAACATCCGATGTCAATAAAGCAGGAAGCATTGCTTAGCAATGAATGTCATAAATGAAGCTCGTATAACATGTATTGACATAGTAATTGTCCAGCATGGCGCCAAATTTTCGGCCTTTATAAACTGAAATAGCAAACTTTCGAACTGTTGTTTTTTTTTTCGTGTTATATATAGGATATTTGGCGTTGAGAATGGGAGGAAATTGTTGATATGTAGTTTATGGAATATGAGTTTAAAACATTATATCAATTAAGTAATGGATACGGCATTGACCAGTCCAGTAGTCTAATATTAAACCAAAATTCATTAAAGACAACACTAACCAGGAGAATAAACGCTACACGACGGCAAACAATATACAAATTAGTCAACGGCAAATGTTTGGACAACTGCCGTTTCACGTGTGGTAAAACAACTAAGCAAGAACTCACTGCGGGTGTAAAACATGATAGGCACTTGACCTTCTTAATTATTCAATATGTAACGTTTACATAAAGAAAACATAAATGTTTTTCGTAAGGCGAGTGTTTTTAATTGAATTAATCTGGAAAATATGAGACTGTTACAGTGAAAAACGTAAGTTACATATGAATCATAGTCTTTGTTTTATGTTAGGAAATAATATTTCTTGTAAAATGCTTTCCTTATTCAAATGTAGATGTGGACGACAAAATCGGACCGCGTGCACATGAACTACTGGTCAAAATGCCTTAACGATTGACCTAAGCCCACTTTACTACCGTTGAAGAAGATTATATGTGTTGTTTTGTTTATTTTTGTAAGCTTACTTATTACACTACTATACAGGCGGTACCTGTATTATCTATAACAACATGGGTTATTGACGCATTTTTAAAGCATTGAAGCTCCTCTGTGTGATTTTGTTAAGCATCGGAGGGTATCAAAATGACCAAAATATTAATTATTCTACACAGTGACTGTTATCATCCTTGATCTGTAAAAGAATAACAAACAACTGTTTGTAACGGACTGCACACACTGCTATGAACATCTAATGCAGACCGAACCTACAACCTCCGGCTCAGGAGGACGACATTCTACCGCGTCGCTATAAGTGTGAGCTCAATGGCGGGATAAATCATGTGTCGATTGTTTCATATCAAATACCCGATAACATATTGAACTATTTATTCCAGATATGATTTTTCATATTTGTTTCAATATTGACATGTAGCCATAGCATGACAAATACAATTGGAAATTTTCTTTCTTTGGAAATGTATTGTCATTTATGTAAGAAAGGGGATTAAAAGGGACAAGCCTATCAACATCATTAACAATGACAACGTCACACGACAACACATACTAATAGCATTAATAATCAGTCATATGAACTTTCATATCGAACACTATAAGAAACTCATTTCGTGTCAAGTGGCGAATTCAGGCATTGCTCTTCAAATATTGCTTGGGAAGCATATTGCTAAGAAATAGCACCCACTACTAAGCTTCAAGACACTCATTAACGTTGACAGGGGCCAGGGCCAATGGTGGAACATAATCAAAGGTTCAAATGAGAGAAAATATTGCAGAAAAGCGCTATTGTTACTAGCGACGCACGGCAGAGACAGAAGATGGTTCGCTGGATCATAGCACCAAGTATAACCACGAGAGCCATACATTTTGTTAAGCTCTACTCTGATTGCCACATCTTATTAAACATATATAACGCAAACTGCTATCTGCAACTATCATCAACCTGAATTATGAAAATAATGAGGCTGAATTAAATATTTATTGGCGTTATACTCAGGAAAGCTTTAACACAGTTTGGAAATCCTAATAGAAATCCGGAAGGGCATTCCAAATTAATTTAAAGTTCTTTAAATAAACATGCATGCTGAAATCTGCGCGATAAATTATGTCCCAAGGCATTATCCAATCTTCTTGATGAGAAAATAATATTCATTTGCCGCAGAAACGAAGTTGGCAATATTAAGAATATCACAATATCTTAGCGATTTTCCCGATTAATTTGGGAAGGTCTAAGACAGGAATTTCAATTATTGGACAACGTTTCATGCGACAATTTTGTCCGGAGTTTCATTGAGACTGCTTTATTTTATTTTGGATGTCTCCTGTGATACGGAGAGAAAGGAATGTTTGACATTTAACTTGCAAAACAGTAAGTAGCATTTGAATCACACGGGATTGCTGTATCAATTATGTTTTCGTTACTGTTTTTGTGTATTTACAGTTGGTTGTATCTATAACAAGTGTTTGTTTCTAACAAAGTTTTTGATTATTATTTTAAAATTGGTTATGTATGTTGTATTTCTTAAGAAGTAGTGTTTGAGTAAATAATGCCACCAATAATAAAACAGTCGTACTCTTGAATTGGGTGTTTTAAAACAAGTTATACTCAAAGAATTTCCTAGGACATTTTTAAATAATGCGACACCATGTGCTCACGTATCTTTTCCCTGTTTTTACCAATATCCTGATAAAGGTCATATTTCATTACGGGACATACACCGCCGAGACTTTGCTTAGTACTTAATTAACTTGCGACAATTTATGTGTATTCTTTCTTTTTCGATAGAAAAAAATGTTTACAAAGAGAATTGGGAAACTCGAGCAACCATTTGCATTTAATTTGACAATTTGTTGGTTAAGTTAGTTAATTTAACGTTTATTGCTGTCAAAATGTGTGGAGTAATTGGAATTAACCAATGAAATCATGTTTTTTTGCACAAGTGCCTGCATGACTTGAGGGAAAATGTTTGACAAGTTTCTTTTTTTTTCTTTTTTTTTATTCAAATTTATATTACAGTAATATGTTGTGCAGAAGAACATCAATATGTATATTCTTGAAGAAAATGATAATGATTTGGTGGATATTCGACACTAATAAGCTGTATTTATCAAAAAAGGGCATTTGAGCATTTCACAAGAAATTTTCATAATCATTGGATAATTAAATAATATGAAAAAAATTGAAATATGTAAAACATAGTTTATCATAGTTTGTTCTGTGTTTTTTTGTATAAGAAAAAGAGAATTATGAACACACAAAAAAGGATTTGGGCAGGTGATGATAAAGACAGATTAATATTAGAACGGATGTAAAACCATTTATTTTCATGCTGCTTCATTTTATCATTTATTAAGGCAATTTCTTTCTATATAGGATGTCTAATTATCATGTATTTTCTGTACTGAGTAAATTGAGGCGTTGTTTTTGTATACTTTGAACCAAAGATGTAGAATTTCATCAGCACAATTAAGAAATTGGTAATCGCTGTGTGTTTTTCATTACTGACTATTCCAAAGCTGATATTTTTTGTTGTGCTTTCGGGCACTCCCAGAAATGATGTTCCAGTGTTTCAATATTGGATTGACAAAAGTCACACAAACTTGTTTCATTTATTTTACATTTTTAAAGGAATTCATTACAAGGAACGATTCTGTGTAAATATTTATATTGAAAACTTCTTATGTTTGTGTCATTGGAACATCTGTACGTGTTCATATTTATATTTTCCCACTCTTTATCTGTTATTTCATTTTAACCTAGTTTTTGTACCCACTTCTGTTAAATTAATATACATGTGTCAGTTGATGGGATAGTCTTTGCATATTGAAGCTTATTATGTATTTAAAAACACTTTAATTTGTACAATATTGATTTTGAGTCATTGGTAGGGATTTGATAATTGCATATAGATAAGTATATCTTTATTTCATTCGGAATGCTATGTATTAGGGACAAAAAATTAGATAGTCGTGTTGATTTACTTGATATATTGATTGAAATGTTTCAAAATTATACCATGTTTTGACCGAAAATCAAATAGTTGCCATATAGATTTAATCCCTCTTTCATACCAAGTTTCATAAAATAGGCTTTCATTATTAAGTTTAATGGACTCGTTATTCCAGATTATGACATTTCTTTCTATAGACTCCTGATCAGTTTTTGTAATTTGCTTCCATGCATTTAATATATCGAATAAAAAAGTGTTATTTTTTTAAATATTTTTTATTAAAGCGTTGTCCAAATTGCATTCAAAAATTAAACTCCCTCCATTTTTGATGAACATTTTTCTATAGAATTCTTTCCAAAGACTTGTGTTTGATTCGTCAATATAACGCCTTATCCAGCAAGCTTTTAGTGAGTAGGACAAACTCTCTATGTTTGGAACTTTTATACCGCCTTTAATTGTAGGTTGAATTAATGTATCTCTTTTGATTTTGTCTGTTTTTTTTATGAAGTTAAATATTTCCTTTTTAATTTCTTGTAATATTTCATTTGGTAGATTTGGCAGAACAGGTAAAGGCATAATCAGTTTTGGTAGTGCAAATGTTTTTATTACAGTCACTTTTCCTAGGAGTTTTAGTTTTCTATGTTCCCATTGCTTTAACAGTTTTTAAATGATTGTAACTTAGGTAGGAAATTGAGGTTAAACATATCTGTGTTGTAGTTAGAGAATACTGTTCTTAAAGTTTTTGCATTTGCAGATGTCCATTGGAAACGAAGTTCACCGCAGTATGTCAAAGTTGTGCTTTTTAGACTGCCAACTCTTAGAACAATGAATTTAGCAATACTAAGATTTAGACCTGATATTTCTGAAAAACGTACTAACAAGTTTCTTGGCGTTTTCAATAAACTGCCAGTTGATCAGTAGCTGCTTCATTGACTTTGAAACGTTGTCTTTTCGGAAGAATCGTAAAACCTGACACTAATACCACGACGTGTGTTAAAAGGTTGATGCTTACCATAAACCGTTGTTGTTGTTTATATATCTACTAAGTATTTATAATACATGTTCAAGTTTTGTTTTGCTTTTACTTTACCTTAGCACATACTACTAACGGATCATCAAGGTGGGTTATAGTTGTCGTCCCTTGTATTTCTTCGTGAAAAATTTACTAAACAGTCTATCACCTGAGTTAAGTCAGTTTTTTTCTAAACTTGACCAGATGGAATGGCTTTCCCGGTTTAGAGGCTCTTTGAATATAGATACTATCGGTAGGACATTAAGTAAAGATTATCCTGCTTAAAACTGTGTTTTTACAAAGCAACCCTGAATGTAAGTATTGAAGTGTCAAACAAGTGGTAATCACTGAAGTATAATATCTCATGTTACAAATTGCAGATAAACGCAATGGAAGTATGTGTGAACAAAACTTTCAAACGGCATCTGTCGAAACCGTAAGTTGCCGGATTCTCGTGATGTTGATTTTTTTTGTCTTACAGAGGCCATTTGAATTTAACTGATGTGGAATATTGTTGATCTGTCGATTTTGGGATATTGCAATAAGGCAATATATTATAATATCTGACTTTTTCAAATGTGGAATATTGTTGAACATTGCAATAAAGCACTTATAATGATGGCAAGATAATAATAATAATAATAATAATAATAATAATAATAATTATAATAATAATAATAATAATAATAATTCATTCTACTACTACTACTTCTACTACTACTACTACTACTACTGCTACTGCTACTGCTACTGCTACTGCTGCTGCTGCTGCTGCTGCTGCTGCTGCTGCTGCTGCTGCTGCCGCCGCCGCCACTACTACTACTTCTACTACTACTACTACTACTACTACTACTACTACCACTACCACTACCACTACCACTACTACTACTACTACTACTACTACTACTACTACTACTACTACTACTTCTACTACTACTACTACTACTACTACTACTACTACTACTACTACTACTACTACTACTAATAATAATAATAATAATAATAATAATAATAATGATAAATGTAAAATGATATCCAAATAAAATGAATAGACAATTAGACGTTGCAATTTGTCTTAAAGGTCGTTCAAATTTGTTCAAATGTACATGAATGTTGGCAACGCAAAGGTGTTCGATGTATTGTCTATTGTCTCCATTATACACTCAATATACAATATATGATATTGAGTGAAGTGCGGGGCACATGTTTTTAATCTAACAGCTATTGCAGGATTCAAATAAGTTAATTATTGTTTTACCATTTGTTTTTTTAACTGTCAAAGTGATGTAGATAACAAAGGAGGTTGCCTTTTATTGAAACATTTAAATTATGAGTGAAAATAAAACTAAAAATTTGCAGTCTAAAAGGCTTTGCAACTCTTGCTTCCAGACCAATATTTATGCAAAAAGCTACAGAAACAAGCTCAGTAGCAAAATGTTTTAACATAAACCCGGTTTAGTGGCACTGGGCAAACGCCAATGTCATAGAACACAATATCACGAACAAGAAACACATACGAACAGCACAGAACTCCAAAAACAGCAGAGTTCATACATATACTTTATATAAAAAACTATGTTTATCAAGAATTGTTAGGTACCGCCTTACCGGTCAGTAAAATGTAAATTTACTGGGGGTTTAAACCCTGTCTTTCTTCACAGTGGAAGTGAATCGTGTGCAGACAAACCTCGAGTACTTTATTACCAGTTTAATGTTTATATATTAGACAGCTCAGACAGTTCAGACACATTCATTGCTATATTTCCCCTAAATTGAATTAATCATATTGAATAAATGATTGTTTTCACTGTAGACACACAAGTCGATAACGGCAAATCTGTTACTTTAATAAAACACAACATATATTTTTGCATTCTCAAAATTATTACCTTTGTTAATTGCCACTCCTGTATCGAAATGAAAAAAAGAAAATCTGTACTTCATAAGCCGGGAGATATGTCCATACCTGCTCTTGTTGAGCTTTATAATGATGGTCACATGGCTTGTAAGCCATGACACTATGCTTAATAAACCATTACGAGCACCGTACGAAATTGTTTTCAGTAGAATTTTTACAAATGGCATGGAGTACGTACGGACATCGTTGACTCTTGACGTGCATCTAGATGATTGTTCGAGGACCCGGTGACTCGATGAATCGGTAAAAATGTTTCACCAAGTTTCCGAGTTCTCGCCGAGCTCGTTGATGTACGATGTCCGTACGATACTACGGACACTAGGTTGAAAAATGTCCACACGGTGACGGGGCCAACAGGTAAACAGCTATTCATAGAGACCACTGGTCGAGACGGATACGTGTTTACTCACCGAACATGCACTGATAAACTTGATTTAAACTGACAAGAGGGTTATGTACTGTTTTGAAATAAAATATCGAGGGCTGAAACGATCCTTAAGCGTGCCGATACATGGCAAAATTAACCTAGTATATCAATGTATTATCCATACGACACATTACTCATTTTGTTACCTCAGTAAAAGAAACAGGGAATGTCATACGAATTGCGCGAACACCAATCGTGTGTGGCTCGTCATCGGTTAGTTTTTACTATTATGAGGGTCAATTAGGTTCCATTTAATAAACAAAGTAATAGGGTGCGTCTGTGCATGGAACGAGAAGTACTCCACTGTATCGCTGGGTTTTGAATGATTGACAATAAACAACTAAGACATGGAAATATATTAATTCCTGCATCTCGGTTATAACTAGATCTCAGATCTCTTGGAAAACAATAATACGACTTTCATTTGTCCTCTTCCTGAATATGCAACCTTTTTAGGGGACAAAATCTCTTGAAGAACTTGATCAAACTTTAACACGTGGCTGCCATTTTTATTTTTCGGTGCAATTCGATTTGTTTGCATTAACAATTGATTTCATAAGAAGCGCACAAGTTTTCAATAACAACTCCAACATACCTTCTTCGGCGTGTTGTCTCTACAACCTTATACAATTCCTGAATTCGGACAATCTCAGCAACATCATAAGTTTATTGAGAGTTTGCAGCTTTTGACCTCATAGACTAAGACAGTTTATAGGTGTACACCGAACCAAATCTGTACTCTACTTAGAGAAACATTACGATTTTTAAAATTGCATGACTTGTCAACATAACTGGTTATTTAACAAAGTGCTGCTTCCTAGCGATGGACAACAAAATAAGTTGTTATAACCAAACTTTATGCCTGAAACGTAAGCATATTACCTAGATTAATCGAAAAGTAATAAACATTTCATTACTCGATATGTTGCCTTGAATGTAACTCTAGTTTCGCTTTTGGACCGTATTGGCTAAGCCTCTTACAATAAATCACTCATAATAATTATATTGCGTTTGAAATGCTGCCTGGGGTAACAACTGAATCAAAAATCAATTCGGGAAAACTAAACATATAAATATAGAGTCGATGGCAAGAACAGGAAATAATGTAATTATAGATCTAGAGTTGAAAATAAAACCCTAAGTCCAATAAATGTCAAAAAGGCTCCATTAAATCACATTCCTACATCATTCTACGACATAAGAAGTATATAAAAGTAAGTATATACTATCTTCCTTTCTGAATGGCATCCAAATAATACATAACTTTGCCCTTCTGGTTTTATGATGCTTCAGTAATTATAACTCTTTTGGATAAACGTTTTTGACGCGGATGAAATATGTTAATATGGCATCTTTTTATATTGCTGTTATTTATTCATTTGCCTGTAAAGTTGTTTCTTATCATGAATACGATTACTAAAAATTTATATTGTTGACGACAATTTAATGAATGCTAACAACGACATAAAGATATAACGTTTTTAACGTTAAGCTAAAGATCAATATGAACGATCAAATTAATTATTGTAATCAAACGAGAGAAGATTTAAAGATAATTTAGATTAAAACACATAAACATTTAAACTTAGAAGTGCAACACGGAAATGAATAGTTGTAGAAATGTGGCCTGACACTTTCCAAACAACAATAATTTGATTACTTCACGGTTAAGCATTTAAGTTAAGTAATATTTGTATATGTGAAAGCAGATTTTTTTTTAAATATATTTCTTACTTAAAATATCCCATCAAGAACCCCCTGCACATAGTAATATATATTGGTGTGGATCGTTTTAAGTTTAGCAAAACAACACATTTATATTGTTGAAAGACTTCCCTGACTCGTCTTAATGCATTGGGCGTAACAAAATCTTTGATGAAATATTTCTTTTACCGATTAACGCGCGAAAGTTCGTTGTTTATAATGTATGTGTTCTCTTTATCGTTTATACAAATGTCGTATATATACTAAAATAACACAAACAAATACACATGCAAGTTGATAAAAACATACAAAATAACATCGAAACTCATTAGACATTTACTTGAAATTTAATATTAAAAATTTAATTTATCGATTATTTACATAAATAAATCGCCTCAACCAGACGCTCGTACATATTAGCATGGTTGTAACTATGCGTGTTGATACTGAGAGGGGCATGTTTATGTCAAAACAAAACAAGCTGTATAGCAACTTTACTCAAGATGCTGAGAATATCAAACAAAGCCATTCTATGGTTGGCATATATTTGGAAGTTAAGGAAAAAGTGATACGTATCCTCTCTTTCCCCAAATATACACATTGGACTTTTAACGATGTGTTTGTAAAAGAATTGTTCGTTCAATGAACAACAGTGCAATCAAAGACGAGCGTGTTTAAAACATATATCCCCAGGCTCAAAATAGTGATGTGCATGACGAACATCTTAATTTGATTCAAATCTAAAGAAGTCGAGTTTTCTTTCTCATACTGTAACTGGAAGATAATTCAGCTGCGAAATTGTCGATGGATAGAAGATTGCGAGAAAAGCTGCGTTCTGCAGTGAAGAGTTCTAATTCTCGATCTGTATGAATTTTCGAGCCTGTATGATAAAACACAATCCAAAGGAAGTAATAAATTGCAAGTCAACAATCGTTCTTTGAGTTTAAATCATATTTTTCAAAATTATTGATGACAGTGATTAATAGTGAAATAAAGTTGATGTTCCACTGTTTCAAACAGTGAAAATGTAAATTTAATATTTAAAACTGTTTAACATTTTAAACCCGTACCCACGTCCAAATCAAACTTCAGTGCGCACTAGACTTAAACTGAAACATATGTCACGACGTTGCTACGTTGGCATCCCATAGCGCTCAATGTTTAAAAGTAAAATATTTGTCCTTTAAAAAATGTTTAGGCATAAACTAAAAAGAAACATTGTTTGTTTCAGTAAACACCGAAAACAAAATTGCTATGGCTATTGTAGCTCATTCGGTGAAATATATTACCGTATTACACTGGAACAAACAATTAAAACTACTTTGCTAATTTTCCTTTAGATTATGTAAGTTATTGCTCAAATTTTGACATAAATGTTTGTGTGTTTATAACATTGAGGAATTTGCAATACATAAACATGTATAACTGTTGAAACCCATAAGCAAATGTGCCTTCTTTAATAAATATAGCAACAGCACTATAAAGCATCCAGTACAGCATAGTCTGAGTATCACGTCTGAGTGAATTGTTGTGGCCCTAAACTTATTTCATTGTTCTGCTTTCATTACCAGTTCCAAGGCGACATCTCCATCACTTTGGCGATAATGATATTTGATGTTATTGTCTTCTTAAGTTGTGTGTCTCTCGTTTGGTGTCTTTTAGGCATTGCATAACATATTGAAAGTTGAAGACCAATCCTATACCTTTGATCAGAGTAAATGTAACATGTCAAGTCTAAGAAAATGAATATCAGTTTGTTCTAGAATGTAGTCTATACTATGACAAAGATGTGGATATATACATTATCTTAAAGACGAACACCTTGATGCTACAGTTCACGTTTTAACTATATCTTTAACAATTGAATTAGCAGAAATATCATTGTCGAACACTACTCCAGGGTATTTCACAAAAGGTTGTGAGTCTATACTATAACACATTGTATTTGATAAAAGAGGTTTTATAATTTCGAAAGCTTACGTTTTGATCCAAAAATAATCCAATTTGTGTCACCAAAGAGTAATGAAAGCTTATTGTCGACAAGCCATTCCAACAACTTTCTAGTTCTTTGCCAGGGGTTTCTACAATAAAATATGGATCCCAATGTGAAAAACGTATAGAACTGGCATTGCATATAAAATTTACATAATTTTATATGCATTATACAGTGCAATAATTTTCAAATTATGATCCAACAAATAGTCGAACAATGTATCGAAAAACAATTGTTGAAAAACGTATACTTAAACAAGGCACCAGAAAGAATTGCTGCGGCTTCAAGTGACAAACAAATGTCAGCGCCTGCAAAACAGGCACCATTATAAAAATGGCAATCACTACACTCGCAAGTAACTTTTCTGCAATTAATCACAGGGGATTACAAATCAAGCCATGTAGTCGTTTAGATGTAAACAGATCTTTTTCTTACAATGTCTTTACAATAAAAACATTCGTGACCTGCATTTGGCTGTAGCATTAATGTCGTCAGGGACGAGTGACACAAGAAGTTTAAAGACAAACAGATAAAAGCCAAACAAATACTAAACATATGTTACAAAGCTTTACCAGAAAACAGGCGCATGTACATTCATCACTTATGGTTAAAAAACAACAGGCACAGGTCACATACACCAGACAACGATACAAGACAACAGGCAAAGGTCACATACAATACACAACGATACAAAACGACACGCACAGGTCACATACAATACACAACGATACAAGACAACAGGCACAGGTCACATACAATACACAACGATACAAGACAACAGGCACAGGTCACATACAATACACAACGATACAAGACAACAGGCACAGGTCACATACAATACACAACGATACAAGACAACAGACATAGGTTATATACAATACACAACGATACAAGACAATAGGCACAGGTCATATACAATACACAACGATGCAAGACAACAGGCACAGGTCACATACAATACACAACGATGCAAGACAAAAGGCACAGGTCACATACAATACACAACGATACAAGGCAACAGGCACAGGTCACATACAATACACAACGATACAAGACAACAGGCACAGGTCACATACAATACACAACGAAACAAGACAACAGGCACAGGTCACATACAATACACAATGATAAAATACAACAGGCACAGGTTTCATACAATACACAACGATACAAGACAACAGACATAGGTCACATACAATACATAACGATACAAGACAACAGGCACAGGTCACATACAATACACAACGATACAAGACAACAGGCACAGGTCACATACAATACACAACGATACAAGACAACAGGCGCAGGTCACATACAATACACAACGATACAAGACAATAGGCACAGGTCATATACAATACACAACGATACAAAACGACAGGCATAGGTCACATACAATACACAACGATACAAGACAACAGGCACAGGTCACATACAATACACAACGATACAAGACAACAGGCACAGGTCACATACAATACACAAAGATACAAGACAACAGGCATAGGTCACATACAATACACAACGATACAAGACAACAGACATAGGTTATATACAATACACAACGATACAAGACAACAGGCACAGGTCACAAACAATACACAACGATACAAGACAACAGGCACAGGTCACATACAATGCACAACGATGCAAGGCAATAGGCACATGTCACATACAATACACAACGATGCAAGACAACAGGCACAGGTCACATACAATACACAACGATACAAGACAACAGGCACAGGTCATATACAATACACAACGATACAATACAACAGGCAAAGGTCACATACAATACACAACGATGCAAGACAACAGGCACAGGTCACATACAATACACAACGATACAAGACAACAGGCACAGGTCATATACAATACACAACGATACAAGACAACAGGCAAAGGTCACATACAATACACAACGATGCAAGACAACAGGCACAGGTCACTGAAATACACAACGTTACAAGACAACAGGCACAGGTCACATAAAATACACAACGATACAAGACAACAGGCACAGGTCACATACAATACACAACGATACAAGACAACAGACACAGGTTTCATACAATACACAACGATACAAGACAACAGGCACAGGTCACATACAATACACAACGATACAAGACAACAGGCACAGGTCACATACAATACACAACGATACAAGACAACAGGCACAGGTCACATATAATACACAACGATACAAGACAACAGGCACAGGTTATATACAATACACAACGATACAAGACAACAGGCACAGGTCACTGAAATACACAACGTTACAAGACAATAGGCACAGGTCACATAAAATACACAACGATACAAGACAACAGGCACAGGTCACATACAATACACAACGATACAAGACAACAGGCACAGGTCACATACAATACACAACGATGCAAGACAACAGGCACAGGTTACATACAATACACAACGATACAAGACAACAGGCACAGGTCACATACAATACACAAAGATACAAGACAACAGGCACAGGTCACATACAATACGCAACGATACAAGACAACAGACACAGGTCACATACAATACACAACGATACAAGACAACAGGCACAGGTCACATACAATACACAACGATACAAGACAACAGGCACAGGTCACATACAATACACAACGATACAAGACAACAGGCACAGGTCACATACAATACACAACGATACAAGACAACAGGCACAGTTCACATACAATACACAACGATACAAGACAATAGGCACAGGTCACATACAATACACAACGATACAAGACAACAGGCACAGGTCACATACAATACACAACGATACAAGACAACAGGCACAGGTCACATACAATACACAACGATACAAGACAACAGGCACAGGTCACATACAATACACAACGATACAAGACAACAGGCACAGGTCACATACAATACACAACGATACAAGACAACAGACATAGGTTATATACAATACACAACGATACAAGACAACAGGCACAGGTCATATACAATACACAACGATGCAAGACAACAGGCAAAGGTCACATACAATACACAACGATGCAAGACAAAAGGCACAGGTCACATACAATACACAACGATACAAGACAACAGGCACAGGTCACATACAATACACAACGATACAAGACAACAGGCACAGGTCACATACAATACACAACGATACAAGACAACAGGCACAGGTCACATACAATACACAATGATAAAATACAACAGGCACAGGTTTCATACAATACACAACGATACAAGACAACAGACATAGGTCACATACAATACATAACGATACAAGACAACAGGCACAGGTTTACATACAATACACAACGATACAAGACAACAGGCACAGGTCACATACAATACACAACGATACAAGACAACAGGCACAGGTCACATACAATACACAACGATACAAGACAACAGGCACAGGTCACATACAATACACAACGATACAAAACGACAGGCATAGGTCACATACAATACACAACGATACAAGACAACAGGCACAGGTCACATACAATACACAACGATACAAGACAACAGGCACATGTCACATACAATACACAACGATACAAGACAACAGGCACAGGTCACATATAATACATAACGGTACAAGACAACAGACACAGGTTATATACAATACACAACGATACAAGACAACAGGCACCGGGCACATACAATACACAACGATACAAGACAACAGGCACAGGTCACATACAATACACAACGATACAAGACAACAGGCACAGGTCACATACAATACACAACGATACAAGACAACAGGCACAGGTCACATACAATACACAACGATACAAGACAACAGGCACAGGTCACATACAATACACAACGATACAAGACAACAGGCAAAGGTCACATACAATACACAACGATGCAAGACAACAGGCAAAGGTCACATACAATACACAACGATGCAAGACAACAGGCACAGGTCACATACAATACACAACGATACAAGACAACAGGCACAGGTCATATACAATACACAACGATACAAGACAACAGGCAAAGGTCACATACAATACACAACGATGCAAGACAACAGGCACAGGTCACTGAAATACACAACGTTACAAGACAACAGGCACAGGTCACATAAAATACACAACGATACAAGACAACAGGCACAGGTCACATACAATACACAACGATACAAGACAACAGACACAGGTTTCATACAATACACAACGATACAAGACAACAGGCACAGGTCACATACAATACACAACGATACAAGACAACAGGCACAGGTCACATACAATACACAACGATACAAGACAACAGGCACAGGTCACATACAATACACAACGATACAAGACAACAGGCACAGGTTATATACAATACACAACGATACAAGACAACAGGCACAGGTCACTGAAATACACAACGTTACAAGACAACAGGCACAGGTCACATAAAATACACAACGATACAAGACAACAGGCACAGGTCACATACAATACACAACGATACAAGACAACAGGCACAGGTTACATACAATACACAACGATACAAGACAACAGGCACAGGTCACATACAATACACAACGATACAAGACAACAGGCACAGGTCACATACAATACACAACGATACAAGACAACAGACACAGGTCACATACAATACACAACGATACAAGACAACAGGCACAGGTCACATACAATACACAACGATACAAGACAACAGGCACAGTTCACATACAATACACAACGATACAAGACAACAGGCACAGGTCACATACAATACACAACGATACAAGACAACAGGCACAGGTCACATACAATACACAACGATACAAGACAACAGGCACAGGTCACATACAATACACAACGATACAAGACAACAGGCACAGGTCACATACAATACACAACGATACAAGACAACAGACATATGTTATATACAATACACAACGATACAAGACAACAGGCACAGGTCATATACAATACACAACGATACAAGACAACAGGCACAGGTCACATACAATACACAACGATGCAAGACAACAGGCACAGGTCACATACAATACACAACGATACAAGACAACAGGCACAGGTCACATACAATACACAACGATACAAGACAACAGGCACAGGTCACATACAATACACAACGAAACAAGACAACAGGCACAGGTCACATACAATACACAATGATAAAATACAACAGGCACAGGTAACATACAATACACAACGATACAAGACAACAGACATAGGTCACATACAATACACAACGATACAAGACAACAGGCACAGGTCACATACAATACACAACGATACAAGACAACAGGCACAGGTCACATACAATACACAACGATACAAGACAACAGGCACAGGTCACATACAATACACAACGATACAAGACAACAGGCACATGTTACATACAATACACAACGATACAAAACGACAGGCATAGGTCACATACAATACACAACGATACAAGACAACAGGCACAGGTCACATACAATACACAACGATACAAGACAACAGGCACAGGTCACATACAATACACAACGATACAAGACAACAGGCACAGGTCACATATAATACATAACGGTACAAGACAACAGACACAGGTTATATACAATACACAACGATACAAGACAACAGGCACAGGTCACATACAATACACAACGATACAAGACAACAGGCACAGGTCACATACAATACACAACGATACAAGACAACAGGCACAGGTCACATACAATACACAACGATACAAGACAACAGGCACAGGTCACATACAATACACAACGATACAAGACAACAGGCACAGGTCACATACAATACACAACGATACAAGACAACAGGCACAGGTAATATGCAACAGGCAACGATACAAGACAACAGGCACAGGTAATATACAACAGGCAACGATACAAGACAACAGGCACAGGTAATATACAACAGACAACGATACAAAACAACAGGCACAGGTATTATGCAACAGGCAACGATACAAGACAACAGGCACAGGTAATATACAACAGGCAACGATACAAGACAACAGGCAGAGGTAATATACAACAGGCAACGATACAAGACAACAGGCACAGGTAATATGCAACAGGCAACGATACAAGACAACAGGCACAGGTAATATACAACAGGCAACGATACAAGACAACAGGCACAGATCACATACACCAGACAACGATACAAGACAACAGGCACAGGTAATATACAACAGGCAACGATACAAGACAACAGGCACAGGTAATATACAACAGGCAACGATACAAGACAACAGGCACAGGTAATATACAACAGACAACGATACAAGACAACAGGCACAGGTAATATACAACAGGCAACGATACAAGACAACAGGCACAGGTAATATACAACAGGCAACGATACAAGACAACAGGCACAGGTTGCATTCAATAAACAATGATACAAGACAACAGGCACAGGTAACTCACAAAGGACAACGCTGAAAGACAACAGACACAGGTTATATACAACATACACTTTAAAAAAACAACAGGCACAGGTCACATAAAACAGACAACGTTAAAAACAACAAGCGCATGTCACATACAACAGACAATATTACAAGAAAATAGGCACAGGTTACGTACAATACTCATCGTTACATTACAACAGTAATATCTCACATACAGCGTATAACGTTACAATACAACATACAACGTTACAGAAAGAAAACAATTTTAGGTTACATAAATATTCAGTCATTACGAGAACAATAACACGATCGTTTAGTATCGTTTGGAAATTTCAGGGAATTGGTCTATAACTTAATGTTTATTACTGAAGGATAACACGAACTGTTAAGCTCATAAGATCATGAGCACGCAAACCATCTACAAAGGAGATAGTATGCTTATCTCAAGAAACATTACACTTAAGTCTGGGTTTAACTTAGCTACATGATGCGTGCACCACAAATAAAGAGATCTGGTAATTTGGTAACTTGCAAGCTGTTATTTGTACTGAAAATAATTATACTACTGGCTATCCAAGAAGAAAATAACGAAAAATAAAAGGTTAGTTCAGAGATATACCAAAGGGTTTATTGCATAAAAATACAAAAGGTCCAACTATGCCAAACAGGGCATTACAAAGTAACCTTTCCTATTTTGAAATGAACATGCACATCGATATTTGCACGATAAATAATGGTTTTCGCTTATGTGAAAAGTATATTATGCTGCCACGTTAATGACGGTGGATGTATTGAGGACGATATTGGCGACATTCCCCTAAGAATACAAAAAGTTTTAGTGCGGAAATACAATTATCGGACACGTTTGAATGCGACTCTTTCTGTCATAGTTTGTTCAATTTGTTTTGTTATTTGGGAGGTTATATCCTGTTGCTCTCCAACGGAGAGAAAAATGATTTTGGACATTTAGCGCGCACAGCTTTATATAGCATTTCCATCGCATGTAATTACTGCCAGCTTCCTACATCCTAAGAATTGGATTTAACGCTCTGTACATGTACATTTTCCCTTGTTAATCATGATTATGATAACTGACCAATTTAACTACGGCACATTACACCGACGACTGTGAACTCTTTTTTTAATTAGAAAAGCATTCTAGGAAATAGGGAGGGTCCGGGTCTTTAAGATTACAATTTGTCAAGTTTCTTTGCGTATAAAATCATAGCATGTTCTCAAGCTTGATTGAAAATCAAACTACCTGACTTTGGATTTGAAATACGTCATGTTCAAAAGAATCTTGCAATGCGAAAGCACTACTAATGTGTATGTTGCAAACGAAGAAATATCTTCAGCTGCGTATGGTTGGTATTTTACCATTTGAATCTCGTTACCGATTCTAAGTTAAAACCCTGATTTCTATAAAGTAGTAATGATCAATTGTCACAAGTGATTTTCCACCTTTGTTCATCTGATGGACCATCACTTCTAGAGGTCACCCCCTGTCCGTCATTTCTCTTAAAGATAATTAGAGCTGTGAGAAGTGGGATTTAGGAGCAATTGAGTCAGAATATGAACGATCATTATCAATTATCACGACCGTTTGAAGATAGGTACCATAGGCTTTCATCATAGTAAGTCAATATAGATGTTATGTTTAACCACCCTTGTCAGGGGACACATCGCGACAAGACGACAAAAATTGTATAAATATCGTCAATGGTAAATGTTGGCACCTGCGGTGAAAGCTAAGCAAGAACTCACTGCCGGAGTTATCCGTTTTGCGGGCGTTCAACTTCACATTTGCCCCAGCAATAATCATCTCACATTTGCCACAGCATTTAGCAATAAGAGCAAACACAATCGGTTATAAACTACGAAAGAACATACACACCAAATGCAAAAAATCATCTTTTTATGTATAATTATTTTTAACTGTTTCGGATCACCTTGCCGAATACATTTTGCATTACGCTTTCACAACATTAACTTAAAGCCTTGATAGGCACTTAACCTGCTTTATTATTCAATATGTTACGTTTGGAATAAGAATATATAATTGTTTTTCGGAAGGCGAGTGTTTTGAATAGAATTCATCTGAATGTAGTTATGCAAAACTTGAAACCCTTGCAGTAAAAAAAAAACAAGTCACAAATGTCTTAGGTTTCATTGTTTACGCAATGAATATCGTCACAGTATTTGTTTATTTACGACATCAGGGATGTCTTTATCAGTATTTTTCACCGGGGAGACCATCGGCCATTGATTCCGACATTGTACTGCGCTCTATTGATCTCTGTCAGACAGTATTTGGCGGTTCTACAAATATGACCCTGCTACCAGCTGTTTATGGCGATAATATAATTAAGGTGTCGTCAACCCTAGCTGTGTTGCCTGATGTATGTTAAATTGATAGCTGTAAAAACGCCGGAAAGATAGAGTGGAATGGAATTATTTACTTTACAGGGTTAACGCCAGCGAAAAATTGCTCACGTCTTTAAAGCATGATATTCTTAAGGATACAGTTCTTGTCTATGTACTACCATTGACGAAATTACTATTTCTAAATGGATATATTCAAGAGCCAAAACAGACTATCCATGGTTTTAAATGAAAATTCAAGGCTTTGAGTGTTATGTCATGTACAAATCAATTAGATCGAAAAACATTTATAAACGTACAACTCACTGGCATTAGCTTTCGGTTTACTTATATTTCTGGTCACATCCTTCAATCTAAAGTATGCCAATTTAATTTCTTCGGTTGCTTCTATTAACGCAATTATTTAGGGAGAAAAAGATACCTCGAACTAGTGTGGTACATAAAATATAAATATTCAAGTGCTAATATGATACAATGAAACCTACTAGCACAGTAGAAAATAGATTCTAAAAAAGTAATCACGATGAGACAATATGACAGCATAATAGATTTATCCGCTTCATAGGCAAACTGTACCAATGGTTACACCGTACCTTGAAGGAGGTGACAATGCGATTTTTATATATGTAGCAAATAAAATACTGTCAAGTCATCATAAGCTTATTTGTTTTCATATTTTGTGGAAACATGTGTTACACAAAATATTTCTGATTCTGAGTTTTGACCCTCGCCTCGGCCAATAAGGATTTTCTGGTCAATATGACAGCATATTTCAATAATAATAAGACAATTGCATAATATTTACTAGCTACTGATTCCAGATTACTTATTCCAGTAATTAATTAGCTTAAATTGGTAGGGCTTTTGTTGTGTTCTAAATTCTAGCGCCATGTCGATACATATTCTGTACCGATATTTACAAATCAAATGCCCGATAACATATTTATATAGTTTATTTCCATATAAGATGCTTCGTATTAGCTTAAACAATTTAAAACACATAGAAATTGCAGAAAAACAAATACTATGAGATAGTTGCCTTTGGAAATGAATTGTCATTTACGTAATTAATGGAAACTATAGGGACAAGCCCAGCACCCGCATGAACTATGAATATGTTTATATAACTACAAGGATCAAAGCCCCACATATACAAATCGGATGACATAAAAAGTCAAAGACAACATTCATCAGTTTAGTTATATATTCAGTCTTATAAACACATCTATTTTTCATATTGTATATATGCACTGTGTTCTTTTTGGAGTTTTGAGCTGTTGTTCCATGTTTTTTTTTGTTTTTTTTTGTGTTCTATGTCTTTGGCTTTAACCTCGTGCCATTAAACACGGTTTATGTAAAAAAAAATGGCTTCTGAGTTTGTTTCTGTAATTTTTCATATCAATATTTATTAACTGCCGTAAGGAATACTTTAAGGATATGGTTTCGTTTCGTGTGGCAAATGCAGAAATTGACATTCCTTTATTTGTTAAGAAGTTTATTACTGAGGGAATGCACTCAATGCTGAGCTTAAAATCACTCGTTCACGTTTAATATGGTCAGAGTTAATGATAAAACATCATCAAAGATTCAAGTTAAAGCTTTATTGCTCCTAATTATTTAGAATAAACCAGGAAAAACTGTTGAAATTTGAATGTTTATTTTAAGCCTTGGATTAACAAAAATGCGTTCAAATGACTATATGTCAGTTGCTGTTTGGTGTAAGTTTATAAGAAAAACAGTTCATTGCAACAAAACTTTACAAAATGTTGCCGACGCTAAATATGTGAACGAGTCCGCTTAACGCAGTGTACACCTACGTTGACATCCGAGCTTCAGCTAAAGGCTATGTATAAGGAGTTATGTATTATTTCATTTTTCCTGTTCGTCACATGAGCTGTTATCCATGAAACTATTCCTATTAAGATTTGTTGCGAAATTTGTGTTTATGATATACATATATAATGCAAATTGATTTATGTTATTAGAAAATAATGATAAGTCTAAACTCTATTTTCATTAAAGTAGCAATCATCACGTCATACTGCAACAAAATGCCTTTACACTCTGGAAATCCAATTACAAGACCGAAAGGGGATTGCAAATTTTCTTTAACGGTCATTATATCAACGCGCATACTGGTATTGGCCAACGGCATTACTGAGTCTGCTTGATAAGAAAATAATTTTCCCTTGCCGCTGTGACGAAGTTCGCAGTGTTAAGATTTGCGATTTTCCTAGTAGATTTGAGAAAGTCAAAAAGCAATTATTAGACAACATGACCTGCGACGATAAACGTCCATAGGTTTTACATAGTTTAATTTAATGTTTTAAGATATATCCTGAGATACTCTTACGGAGGGAAAGAAATGATAGACAAATAGTAGGCCAAATTTTGAGTAACTTTTCTATCACATAGTATTTCTATTTCTATTAGTTCTTCTTTATCGGTTTTATTTATCGGTGTGTCTTCAAGCGCTTATTTCTAAATCATTTTTTTTTTTGTTTCTAATTTGTTTGTGTATGTTACATTTCTAAAGAAGTACTGATTCTGTAGATATTGTCACCAATACGGAAACTGTCGTACTCTTGAATTCGTCTTTAAATCACGTTACTCTCTAATATTTGCAACGCCATTCTCAAGGAATGTGTCATCATGTGCTCACGTATGGCTTCCCCAATATTAACCATTATCTTGATAAATGGCACATTTTATTACGGGACATTACACCGACGAGACATAGCTTAGTATTTAATTAATTTGAGACCATTCATGTGTATTCATTCATTTTCGTTAGTAACGCAACAGTACTCTAACCAGGTGTGTGCCAAGAGTAATTTTGAAAGGTGCATGTTAAGCGTTTGCAGTTTTTGTAGTGCATATATCTACTCAGTGTACATGATCAAATTTCAAGTTTTTTTTATTCACCATAGCACGAACTGCTAAAGGTTAATCAAGTTGGAATGTTAAGTCAGATAAATTGAAACTTGGCCGGATAAAATCGGCATCTGTCGAATCTGTAAATTGCTCTGTCGTTTTTGGAATATTACAATTAGAAACTATATCAATAAAATATAGAAAACAACAAGGACAATTCCTTCATCCTTAAGTCGAACACACATCAAGTTCGAGACAGCGATATAAGAAACCGAGGACAAGCTCTTTTTTGAAGACGAACACACATCAAACACGAGATAATGCTGTAAAACAACAGGGACATTCCCTTCATCCTAAAGTCGAACACACATCTAACACTAGACAGCGCTATAAGACAAGAGAGACCTCTATCATAAAGTCAAACACACATCTAAAACTAGACAGCGCTACAAGACAACAGGGACATTCCCCCTACCCTATGGTCGAACACACATCAAATCATTAATATAACGGTTTATTCAGTGTTCAAAATTACTATTACCGGAACTATTTCGCATTACACATTCTCGGATTAATCTATTGATAGGCATTTGACGGTTCATAATATTTCATAGTATAGCATATCTTCTTCTTACAGCAATAACATTAGAGTTGTTTAGATTTCCTGTCTTTTATGCAGTAATACGATAAATAAACGAACTACTTTTTGCAACTATCCCCACGGTGGTTATTGCACGGTTAAACTCAGTATTCTCATCGTTCTGATATTAGGGTCAATGGATACACAAACACAAAGAAAACACTCCTCAACATGAAACTATGGTTAACATATGGTTGTAATTTGTTGGTTGGTTTATGGGAACGAGATAAAAAAAACCTTTGATTGCGATGGACATATATTGCTTCGGTTGCTAATTCATTTATTGCACGTACCTGTATTTTATCGTTGGGTATAAGCGATGCAGGATAAATTTATATATTGATAATAGCTATAACATTTTGTTTAAAAATAAAGAGTATTAGATATGACAATAAGAATAGAAAGGTTGCGAAACATGCCGTGTACATGTAACTTTAGGTGTACCTACCTATCAAATTAAATCATTCCGTTTGCTTTAACGTTGTGGGCGAAACCTGTCTGTTCAAGTGTACATGTAGGCTGACAACTCAAAAACCATTTGAGGTATTGCCTTCAAACTTAATATACATAGCGATCTTTATAAGGTGTTGTACAGTACACATATGTTCAAGCTGATCGTTATAGCGGTCTTCAAGCAGTGTTAATAACTGTTTTAAGTATTTGTTTTCTTACGCCGTACAGTTTTGTAGATGGTAATAAAGTTGACTCTTATACCTTGCGTTTCGTCAGTGTAGGAGTGAATTTTGTGCAGACCAACATCTAGCATTTTGTTACTAGTTTATATTTAAGGGACAGCTTAGACATTCATTTCAAGATTTTCCTCTGATGGACACAAACATTAGTGATAGTTTTCACATCAGGTACACTAGTAGCTAACTGCATAACTGTTAATTAAAAAAAACTCAACCCATAACTCAGTTCGGAAGTATTTAAAGTAATGCAATTTGTTGCCATAAAACTATACCTAGTATTATTTTTACAAGACCTGTCTGTGATGATTGATGATAATCTTTTAATACAAATATAACGCAGACTGCAATATGAAATTATTATCATTTTTTATGAAAATTGTAGTGAGGCTAAGTTATATTTATTTTAACGTTTCACTCACTACAAAATTCTGAACAAAACGCTTCGACACTCCTTGAAATTCTACTTTGAAGGCCCTGAGGACACTCCACAATTGCTTTAACGCTCATTAAATCAACACTGATAATTGCGCAATAAATAACGATGCACGGCATTATCGAATCTTCTTGACGAGAAAATAATATGCTGTTGCTGCGATAACGAAATTGGACAGCTTTCGCATGCTTCCTGTTTGTTTTATTATTTATGTTTTGTTGTCTTTTCCTCAGTTGCTCCTACCAAGTGAAAGTAAATTTTGGACATTTAGCACACATAGCTCTTAGTAGCTTTACATATTACTATATTCAGCGGACATGCGGAATTCAATTTCCAACAATTGTTTGAAAACAGTGCTTGCTCCTTTTACTTCGTTTCTACAGCTGGTCATGACAAGGCAAACAGTTTTTTACGATTGTATACGTCCTGAGCTCGCATTTTCGACGTCTTTTTTACAATTATCTTTATTAATAACACATGTTACCAACGTGACCATTGCCTTGTATTTAGTTTAGTTGAGTCCCGTTTTATGTCATCTAAAGACATTGGATAATACCAGGGTCATGAATACGAACAGTATCAAATCCTGTTATGGAAATCGACTGAGAAAAGTACTTTTAGTGTATTTCAAAGAACCATTTTCCTTTTACAAATTGTACAATTTCAGATTCTTATATCATAAGGACAAGTTCCATCACCAATACTAAATTTGAAGGAAATCTCAAGCAAAATGAAAAATTGCAGTTTTACCACCTAAGTCAGATTGCAGATTTGGGACCGTTTGTAATCACGGCCCCAATTCCCTTACCTATTCTTGAAAGGCGATGCAATTGATTGCATTGCCACCCGATAGCTTATTGTGTGATCGTCATCTTTGGTTGGAGAGTCTGTCTGATTAAAAAACCGACGTTGTCATTCCATAAACCAAAATATAATCATGTTGTCGTCTTATATAGCCATAAGGCGTAAAAACGTCGGATAAGTAGGAACGAAATTAAACCATTGATCTACTACATGGTGAAACACGACCACGCGTTGATCATGTTTATAAACTGAATTGTCATCAATGATATATATTTCTAGCCATTTTGAAATTCTATACCTAGGTTTTATCTGTGAAATAAAGAATATAAACACGAACAATTATACATCACACGTTCACTTTCCTGCACAACATTATGCTGACAAGACACCGTATAATTAATTATATATGAGTCTTATGCCACCTCTATTTATGTTTAGACACTAAAGACTTAAACTGACAAAAATATTTTGAACTGTTTTAAAATGAAATATCCAGGGCTGATGCGATGAATATAATGTTCTATCTATACCACACGTCACTCACTGTGGTATCTCAGTAAAACAAACCGGGAACTTATTTGTCAGAGACGAAATTTGTCTTAATTAATTACAGCTATATAAAGTAAACCTTCAAGGCATTTCTCTGTTTGTTTTTGTTAATCAAATCAAAAGTTGTGTAATTCCTGAACTCTTAATTGAATTTGATACGATTTTTTGGTGAAAAGGGCGTAGAACTCGTTTGGTAAACCAGACTATTGCTTTAAATTCAATGATTCATGAACTGTATGTTTAAAGAAAAAAATGTGTTAATATTATTGATGAATTTTTTATACTTTCTGTGTCCAAAATGTATTGTTCGAAATGTACAATACCAAATTACGATACCACAATCTGTACCAAACTATACTAGGGTGTTGCAATTTAGGGAAAAGAGTATTGTGAATTAATATGTTGCCAATGTTTAGATTAAAAAAAAAATGACTTATGACGGATATCCAAAATGCATGTGCAATTACTTCGCACTTGAATATATAACCGACATGAAATTACTGGAAGAATGATTAACTAATAAGCTTTACTCGTTTTATTATTAATATGTTGTATACATTGTAATACATAACTGAGTTTGGTGATTTGGGTGAATGTATTCACAATTTTTTAAATCAAACTGAGTTAAGCTATTTTAATCGACCGATTTCTCTTTCAAAGTTTATAAAACAAATAGTTATTAGATAGGATTCAATCTTGTTCACAACTGTGGTTGGTTTCATTAAATTGAGTAAAGAAAACATCAATAAGGTATACGACTATCATTCGTCCACTTCCTGACTATGCGAACGTTTTTTGGACAATATATCTCTAGCCGATTAAGACGAATTTGATAAAAATTCAACACGAGGCTGCCAGATTTATTTTTGGTGCAATTTTAATTTTGTGCATTAACAATTTATAGATAGGAACTTCTCTCGAGTCTCTCAAATACAGAGGACATAAAGGTGTTCGCACAAGTTCTCATAGACTCCAACATTCATTCCTTCGCGTGAAGATGGTTCCACCTTTAAAAATCTTCAGAACTCAGACAACATCATCAACCTCAGCAAGGCAGTTTTTTGTGTACACGAAACAAAAATGTACGCTGCTTACAGTATCATGTATTAAAAAAGTCCACGACGTCTGTCTTAAATACGATAAGGGACGGCATATCAATATATGGTTCTTTAACCAAGTTCAGCCTCGTTAATCGATACCCAGTAAAACACGAGGTCATAATAAAACTTTATTCCTCAAGCTCGAATAATCGAATAGTTAAATGAGATATTTCAGTAAACTTGGCACGATATCTTATCTAATGGCATGTATTTTACTATAGTTTCGGTTTTCGGCCGTATTGGAAAATATCCTGTCCATAAATCACTTATAGTAATTCCATTGCGTTTGAAATACTGCCTGGAGTAACTAATGAATCAAAAATAAATCCGGAAAAAAATAAATATAGTAAAACAGAATCGATAGCAAGAACAGAATATAATGTAATTATTGAGATAAAGATAAAAACCCTAAGGCCAATAAATGTCAGAGAGGCTCCATTGAATCACAATACTACAACATTATACGACATAGGAAGGTTTGAAGTATATATTGTCCTTCTTTCAATGGTCAGAATGTCATATAAATGATAAATAGTTTTGCCTTTCTGCTTTTGTGTGTTTTCAATAAGAATGACAGTTTTTGATAAACGCTTTTAAAATATGTTTTTGATTCTACGAGTATTCTCGTATTTCTATTGATGTCTTTCATTCATTTGTATGTGTAGGTTGTTTCTGGGTATTAACTACTATGGTGTTGATAACTTAATGAATCTAATCAATGGAACAGTGAATACATGACAAAAAAATAACATGCTTTAATTTTTCATTCAGTTCATTTTAAGCAATGATAATCATTCTTTACAATTTGGCGGAAGAAAAACGTACAATCGTAATGTAGACACTAAAACGAAGAAGTGCAACAAGATTGGAAATAGTTGTAGAAGTACTACTGGCTGACACTTTCCAAACAACAACACTTGTGGCTTTGTAGTGATTGCCGCAAAGTTAAAAAAATAAATAATTATTTGATTTAGAATTATTGTTTATATAGTTGGAAAAGTTTTAAAAGTGATGATCACTTGGTGTTGTCATAAGCGGTGGGAGGGTCCGATGTAGATGTAAAGTTTATGGGAAGCATTTTATTGAGGCGATATATATATATATATGGATGACACAAAGTTCTAGTTTTTAGAAAATAGAAAAAAAATATGCTTTTTTGAAACTGAGAGGGGCATGTTTATGTCCAAACAAAAGAAGCTCTAGAGTAAAATTGTTCAGACTGTAGTGATTATCAAACAAATCCATTTGATGGTTGCTATATATAATTGGCAGTTGAGGAAAGATTGGTATCATCGATTTACCCGCTTATACACATTGGACTTCCAACGATTTTGTTTGGAGAAGTGGTGTGTACATTCAATGAACTACAGTGCATTCGAGTGTGTTGCAAACAGATGTCACTAGGCCAGAAATACAAGTGTGCAGGTACCCAACGATCATCTTTATTTGATTTGTATCGAAAAGAATCGAGTGAAGCTTATTTTTCTTTAATTGACGCTGGATGAGAATTCAAGAGCGAAATTGTCGATGGTAAGCAAGATTGCGAGACAATTTGCGTTTTGCAGTGAAGAGTTCTGATTAGTTCTGATTTCACTGACTGTTTAAAGTACTATCTGCAACCAACGATGGCGGCATTAACGTTTAAAGGTTTAGAGGCGTCATGAAATGATGATAGAAAAGACATGCTTCAGGCGTCATGATATTGGTTGCTGAAGACAGGTTTCAGAATCGAGGTTTTCAAATGATACCAGTTGTATAGCTCCATATATAATACGAGTTGCCTTGCTGCTCTGTATTACTTATACAATCATATTTCATTGCTTCAAAGAGGCCATTCAAAACCACGTATGTCGTGCACTGTGTTAAGGACGTGACTGTGTATTTATCAGTTAAAGCGTTAGGTCAGTCGAGAGTCGGCTATAGTTCAAGTATTACAAATAAAATTAACCTAGTACGGTCTTTGTCATATGCGTTAATTTGTTTCACATCAACTATACCTATACTTTACATTTCTCAAAGAGACAAAGCATAGCCAGCAAGTCCAACTTTTAATATTGAGTTATGTTGAAATAAAACGAATACGAGAACAGCTCCATTTTCTATCGGACGTAATGTTGCATAAAAACCGAAATTAAGATGTATTTTATTCCTACAGACAAAGCATGAATTATGTATGAATTGGAATGTTAATAAATATAGATATCGAAAGCATAAACCATTTGTGGGATAAATAATTGAGAAGGATCAATTTTGCATGAAAAACAGACTCATTTAGAAGGCGGTGTCTGTGGACATGTTATATTCTATTATATTTGCTTTGGCTCAAATCCAAGCCATGGCAAAACATGCATATTCCCTCAAATGGAAGGTCACAGTAAAGTTATAAATTGTAAACATACAATCGTTTTGCCTGTTTAAAAGTTATGTCTTATTTTCCAAAATTGGTCACGATTCTGCAGCATTTGCTGGAGTGTTGTTTCCGTTGGCTTATAGAGATTTATCAGGGATATAGAATTGGTGTTTCACTGTTTGAAACCAAAATTCAGCGCGCACTGGGCTGAGACACAAATTCAACGGTACACGCATTTGAAATCATGTTTAGGCATATAAAAAAAAATAAACATTGTTTATTTCAATGAAACCAGAAGCAAAGATGTAAATAGTCATTGCAGCTCGCTCAGTGAAATATATTGAAACTAATGTGAAAAACTACAGAAACAACCTCAGTAACAAAACATTTAAACATAAACCCGGTTTAATGGCACTGGGTTAACGCCAAAGTAATAGAACACAAAAAAAATCACAAACAAGAAACTTGGAAGAACAACACAAAACTCCACAAACAGCACAATGCATACATACTATATATATAAAAACTTATCAATGATTGTTAGGTACCGCTTTGGAACGGTCAGTACAATGTAAATTTACTGGGGATTTAAACCAGTTCACGTGCACACACCTCACTGTTATCCCAACAATTCAAAATAAAGAAAAAAATCGTAAAAGGTAAATCTTATCATAGTATACATTAACTTGATGAAACTGAATAATAAAACACATAAAAAAAACCTTATAGATAAAATCCAAATACTTCAATAATTAGAGATCCCAACTCTACAGACGGAGGAATACAATTCAGAGCACCTAATGCAAAAACTTTTCAAAGATACGATGCAGTTATTGTTTGAAACTATGAGCATCACACACAGTCTGCTTTATGAGATAAATGGTTTAAAACTGTGTGATCATAGAGTTAAATAATAAAAAGCATCATTTTACTAAAACTGTGAACAAATAAAGAAAACATTATTAAAATAAAAGCGACATATATTATCTTTTCTTCCAAATAATTACCTATGTAAAATATTTGAAGAAAATGACGTCACATGCCAAAACACTCCGAGCCAGCCGATTCGGTTTAAAGATAACATGAATCATCCAAATTTTCATAAAATCGAAGGACTGAAAGCTTAGTCGAGTTAGTCAAAGAAGGTTTTAAAGATAACATGAATTTGCATAATTTTCATAAAATCAAAGGATTGAAAGCTTAGTTATTGTAAGGGTGCTATATTCGACCCTATATTTTGTTTCAGGAATTCATCTTCAAAAACTAAAAGGCAAGTACTTTTCAAAGTATTGCCAGACTATTATATTTATATCTACGGTTTAATTAAAATCCAAGTAATTCATTGAGTCTATCTGACAAACTACCTGCTGGAAACATTTTAATTTTACGAATTTTCTTTTAAACATCACCATAAAGTCGGGATGAGCAATACTATTAGCAATCAGCGAATTGAGACTACTATTGTACTTTGATATATGATTATAATGACCTTAAACAAATTTTGTGAAAGTTTACCTTAATTTATAATATCTGATACCCTGTTTTAGAAGTTTTTCCGTCATAATTTTACTGCTAGAGCTAAGTTTTTGATATCTGTACATATTCTAACAAATCTTATCAATAGTGCAATAACAAAACCGTATGATGGGGAACTAGGAACATCTCCATCTGAAGAAGGATAATTAATTATTTCAAAAATTAAATCATCACGTCTATCATAAAGATTGATATTCAATATATCTTCCTTTACTTCGAGTTGCAGATCTAAATTGGATGCTTTAAATCGGATGTACTAGATTTATTAAGTTGCAATTGTGAAGGGTAAATCGATTGAATATTATCTGTTAACACATGATTATCCAAACTTAGAATATCATCAATATATCTAAAAGTGCTAATTAATTCATCAACTAGAGCGAAATCTCCAGACTTAGATATTTTCAACATATATTCACTTTCATAGCAGTATAAAAAGAGTTCTGCAAGTAAAGGTGCATAACTGGCACCCATTGGAATGCCAATTTTTTGCTTATATAAACATTTACCGAATTTTAGAAAAGAGTTATTAACTACAAAATTTAAACTTACACTGAAACCGACAATTATGCTCTACATATTATAATAAATACTATTGACATTACTAGCAATAATGTATTCCGCAAACTTTCCTTAACACTAGATCATTTATTACTCATATTATTCGTATGCTTGTATGCCTTTGTAATAGAGGTAAGTATTAACATAACCATAATGGCATTAATATGTGTATGTATGATTTTGTGCGGAATTTACGCCACAGGCATGTTATAACTAAATAAAAAAAATAACAGACTGTGGTCCAGTATGCCATCTCTATATTTATGATTGAGAATGCTGATTCAGAATGTTATTTTCTTAATGTCTGGGTGATGCACATCATTTATAGTTGTTTCACTTTAAATTCAGTCTAATAATTGCACTCAGAGAGTAAAGGTTTATAAATAACTCAGAGAATAATAATGTTTTGCTGGAACAAATTCTTAAGTTTTTTTCCGGCCTGATGCGACATTGAATCCTTGAAAAAAGGTACAATACTTCAAAGTGAGTGAATTTTCTGACGAGATACGCGACATATCGTTTTTATTGTTTAAATCGATGGAGTTTGAACTGAAATTTAAGGAAATGTATGTTTGTCATACACGTGAAACGCTAGAAATGGCTTTTTCAATCTGGAGAGCTGTTTGTTTGCATTGAATGTATAGAAAATTATTTGTAGTGCGTAGTCTACATATACTGTCCCTTCTTCAATAAATCTGGTAACTACATTTCAGCAAGCCAGTATTGCATAGTTTCCAATTGTGTTCACCTCTGAGTAAATTGTGAATATAACTCGTAAAATCGCTTTTAACATATTCAAATAAACTTATTTCTTAAATCACAGTTTCAAGGCGGCATCGCCATTTATGTTGGAAGTAAATTTTTGCGATCTACAGGAAAAAGAGCGGGCTGAGTTAGCCCATCCTTTTTTCTATAGATCGTCAAAAATGATCTTAACTTATTTTGTATTGCTGGTGCATTCGTCAGTATCGATCACGTTATAATTAATGAACAGACAATTAGAAAAATCCTCGTTGTTATTGGCCAACACAAAAATGCAAACACCAAGTATAGGCTTCCTCTTACTACTAGCACTAGTTTAACAAGTAAGCGTTGATGGAAAATGCAATAACTGAAATTTACGGTATGAAACTACTTTGGTGCAATGGTAAGAAGCGATCAACGTACTATTAATGAACAGTAATCTTCGATTGTCATTGATCTACACTTAAATGCAACTACCATGCTTCTGCTGCCTTTTACTTCTGGCACTAGTGTAACAAGTAAGCCTTTGTGAAAAATACACTGACTGATATACTGTATGCAACTTTAGTGCAATGTCCAGGATCGATCTACGTATAATAAATGAACAGAAAACTTTAAAAAATCCTCAATTGTCAATGGCCCTCACAAACATGCAGAAGCCAACTAATTTTGGTGATAACGATATTTGATGTTTTCTCTTGTCACATTGTGTGTCTCTCGTAGTGTTTCCATTAGGATTGAATTATTGTAACTTAAGAATGTTCTGATTAAGTTAAAAGTTTAGAAGTGAACTGGACCAATGCAAAAGAGAACATGGATGCGGCTTCATATGAAAAACTTTATCATAATAAAATTATAACGAAACGGATGGAACTAAATAGTCAGTGTGTTGGTAAGGTAAAGGCTGGATAACTGAATTATATTGTTTCAACATTTTATAATTTAAAATAATTATTCGTCTTCAGTAACACATTTCAAGACATATAACAAATAAACTCCAGAAATGTCAGAAATAAAACATTTAACGGCATAAACTAGCTATACCGTTTTTTTTAAAAAGTGTACCGGATCAATGTAAAAGAAAACATTGATGCAGCTTCATGTGACAAACTAATTTCAGAGCCTGCAAGACAGGCGCCAAAAGCGGATCACTCGCACGTAACTTTTCTGCAATTAATCTCGGGGGATTTCATAAACGAGTCATTTTGGCGTTTATATGGAAATGGAACTTACTCTAACGTTTTCTTGGCAATCCATTCATGGTATGCCTTTGGCTGTAGCAGTATTTTCGTATGACCGTGTGTACAGATCAGTGAATGGACATATTCAGTAATATTAAAAAAATGTGTAACAATAAACAATTATTCTATTTCAGTAACATGTTTAGTTTGTTCGTAGTCCGAAACACAACTCAGACATTTTTACTCATGGCTACTACTTGAGTGTACTACAATGTTGATGTTGTTTAATTATACTCGTATGATGCACTCTCAAGTCAGGTCCTGTGAATCCTGACATTGTCAAAGAAAGTTACTATTTCTAATTCATTTCCTTAACATTTCCAAGTTAATAGGCAACACTTTCAGATTGGAAAACATGCCATTACACATATATGACAATACATTTCCTTAAAATTCAGTTCAAATCCAATTAAATTAAACTAATAAAGGTATGTCACGTTTCTTTTACGAAAATTCACTCAGTTGCCGTTAATTTTTCCACGGATTCCATGTTGCATCACGCCGGAAGAAAGCAAAGTTCTAGTCCAGCAGAAAATATAGGAGTACTTTGCATTTAGTTAAAACGTAACAGAAACCAATGTTATAACTATAAGGGCATGCATGATAGCCAAAATATACTTTACTAGTAGCATTGTGATTGTAGTTTCTGTCAACAAGTAGGTGTGATAGCGCAAATTTTAAGAAAAATCCTGTTGAAAGGCACATGTCTAAGGCGTTACAGAAACATAGCGCACAAGCAACACGGACACCCCACGGATGTGTCTCGATATCGTTAAAGATGTTGAATAAGTGTGTAAACATGCGTAATAATACCTTCCTTTCACGGGAAGATGGTCACGATGAATATATGTAGTGGCCTAAAACCATGTAACTGCAAGTAATTAACGTCCGGATTAAGAATCTCTACATATAATTGACTTAAGTCAATTCGACATGTTCAGATGTGAAGCCATACATAAATACATTTTTCAAACACATACATTCTGTGACAACACCTTCTTCTAACTAGCTTAGCTGGCCTTAACAAAAGTTTTAACCTTTGCCTGTTATATAGGCTGATATCACTATAATCTTTCAGAAAGGCAGGAGGGATCATTAATATAAAGGTTTTGTCATTTCGAGAGCAAATCAGTACATTCTTGTTCCAAGGCAGTTTATAAAATGAAGACCTCTGTATTTTCTGAGTCATAAGTGCAACACACACATGCTCATTATCAAAATCAGTTTGCTCTCGCATTTACAATTGCAACGATAAGTATTCACGAGTGATGGAATGACATGCCTTGCAAAAAACATCGAACGGAGGACATTCATCTAAGAAGATGACCCTAGACGGCAAGAAATCGTTCCTGCTTTAATCAATGCTAGATCTCTGAAAGTAGATTACACTGAAAAGCGAGGCGGTAAGGATGGTAAGCCGTGGTAAGCCTCCGATATCTTATTTAAGCCCGTCGCCCTCTGTAGATTCCAGTTAATGGTGTTCCTCTGAATGTGTCACCGCCTCTTGGATAGAAGGATATCTTATGTTTCTTAAAGGTACGTGCTGCTTTATTCTACTAATATAATCTCAATATAACATATGCACGCGAGCATCCGATGGCGATTATGAATTGCCTATCTAGGGGTTTTCGGAGTTTGACTTGCGGCTTAGATATTCAATTCGTTGATGGAAGTGTATTAAAGCTGCACATTTTCTTAAACTTTATTCTGTGTTGAGACGAATATAAGATATTTGGAGACAATCGGTCGAGCATTAAGTTAGTAACGGTATTTACAAAATTATCTTCGTCCGTACAAGGGCCTTAACATGTCAACCTTTAATAAAAGTAAGAGTATATATTGGGAAATTAGTGATGATTGATCATGTTCCAATTTTTTTAGACTTGCTTATGTTTCACTATAATATTTTGTTTTTGAAGTTGTGCCGTGGCCATGGCGTGGGTCAACGTAACTACCGTCTATGATACACCCTGACATCATTAACAGCCTTAAAAAACTTATATTTACGTTTAAATTTTCACCGTGATTGAAACTTTGTAATCTATTTTGCAAATGACATACTGAGTATTAAAGAAAAAATGTCGACATCAAATTGTTTTTGTTTAGTTTTTAATTATAGCGGATCAGTAACGTCGTTTACCATTGGTTAAATATCGTGGTGCATGTCCAATCAGAGTGTAATTGACGTCAAAACCGTACGGAAATGCAACTATATGCGTATTTGGTCTCTTCTAGTATACTTCATGCTAGCCTTAAGTCTAAGGTAATTCGGGAAAAAGAATGTTTGTCGGTTTTAGTTTCGTTTAAATAAAAGTTCATATTTTGAGACATATAGGTGTGTTTTACGCTTTTCTACGCATTATAGCAATACTGCAGTTGCGGTGTTATTTAGTATCAGGTTATCTGAGCTGCAATACGCAGAAATGAAATGGGTCTTCTGATAAGTTAGGTAGTATTAAAGTAATAAACAGTTAAATAATATAAAATAACAAATAATTAGCTTTCGGTATCACATACAAGAAGCGTAAAACTACCTTAAATAATTAATGGTCCTAAAATATAAGTCAAACCACGTGCGCCACCATTTTTTGTTTAGTCCCATGAAACAAAAACATCTTATTTCCTAATTACGCCAAATTTACTTTTCTATTATACAATATTCGCAAACCATTACTAGATAACCTGTTAGCGCCTGAATTTGGAATGCATTTGTAGCAAAATGGTAACACGAATCTTACTACGTTTAGTTAACCAGTTAGTATGTTACTTAATATTAAGTGGAATTCGCAAACCATGACTAGATAACCTGCTAATGTTGTACAGCTCAAAAAGGTGATAGATGGCAGTTCTGGGCACTTTCGCGCCTGTGTTTAGTCTCATGATATTTATCTTACCAAAAAGGTAACGCGAATATTAACTAGATAGCTAGATACTTATCGCGAAAATTAAGTTGTTAGCACGAAACAATTCGCGAACGTCAACAGGTTATCTTACGGCAGTTATATGCCACCATAGTTTACAGTTTTGTTTATTATTAATTAACATCCACTTTAGTATACGGTCAGACAAATTTTAATATCTAAATAACTTATAAGTGAACATAGTATTAATCTTATTCTGAAGTGCAAAACAGAGCTTGTTAACCTGTTAACTGAAACGTGTTATGTTTGTTGATTAATTTTGATGATGGTAGTAAGCATGTTATTGCATTTGTCTTTATGATTTTGGGGGATTCTTCCAGATAACTGTTCCAAACTGACACATTCAAACGAATGACAAATTGAGTGATGAATAAAAGTGGACGTGTAAATTGAGTTTCGTGTGTTGTAATACGCGGATATAATGAACTAAGACCGCGACCGACCCTACATTATTCCGTATTTGAAACGGTTCTCCTTACAATTGCTTTTTGTTTTTTAAGAGAGTGGTATGGTCCGAATTCGGGTTCAATATAACTGTTCAGGAGTCTGTCCGCATTATTTCAGAATGCAACTCTGGCTGCATTAGCAATGCTTATAGAATTTCACGAATTTCAAACAGAATGAGAGACGCCATTTAGAGAACGAGACAAGACATAGCATTGTATGATTTCATATTTTCACTGAACCCAGTTGCTCTTTGCAGGGCTCGAATTTAGCACTCGCACACTCGCAAAATGCGAGCCAAAATTGGAAAATGCGAGTTGAATTTAAAGACACTCGCAAAAATTTGCGAGTTCAAAATTTGCAGAAAATATGCAATCCTTGAAATAGACATGAACATAATTGAGGATCAATTTCTGCACAATAGATATAAAACTAATTTTAGAAATGCCTACTTTCGTTTTCCGATAATCACACAGAAACTGATGACGTAGATTAACGTTATGCGCACAGGCAGGTACTCGTTAATATGTGGCAGGTACTTGATACTATGTATGTTTGTAGACTGGTCTTTCGTTTAAACTTTTGGCGGCTGTTTTTAGCGATAATCATATCAAGACACAGTCTGTATAATGATGACAAGGAAAAAGATAAGGTCTTTTACGCGTGTTTATTTTAAAATCGCCGACCGCTGATGGCAATGATCAATCAGTTCCAAAAAAAGAAGCCAAAATGAAATAATCCATCCGTTAAAACTGTTTCAATGTGGAAGAGGAAGTTGAACATTAAATTGACCCTCAACACAGATGACGGAAGGAACGTTTTCAAAATATTTTGCACAGACCAATACTCGCCTGATCAGACTTCCTCAGAACGTATTGTCAGTGTTACATATATGATGATATCGTTTAATGAACAATTACATGATCATTCATTAAAACAATTACACTATAACTTAAACGATTGTTTTTCATACAATATATACCTTTTCCTTGCAAACACAAAGGTTTGCCTTAAAAAAATGCGAGTGAGTGTCTGGTTTTGCGAGTTGAAAATTTAATTTGCGAGTACCAAAAAAAGTTAAAGTCCTGCTTTGTATACACACGGTGACTTACATGTACTTTTGTCTATCGCCATTTTGTCACACATACATGTATACCTACTGTATAGTTACAAAAAGCACGATCAACAGACAGCTGAATTCATGTTGTCTAGGTTTCGTTTTCAGATATATACATACGAGATGTCATTGTTTCAGAGAAATACCAATCCTGTGACAGACGGTCATAGGTTTGTCAGATTTGACCTTGTCTAATATTGTAAGCGTATTTCTCAACTACTTGGTTGAAGGAATATTTAGTTAAGTTTTTGTATTGGTTCATATTGTTAGAAATAATCCTGCTGAATAATAAATATACAATGAAAGAACAGGGAAGTTGCAATACTTGTATTTCTATTTCTGTGATATATCTCAAACTCGGGTCATTAATTTATGGGGAAAGCCAAATCTAACTACTTGAGTGACAAGAGAGTTGAACTTTACATACTTACGATCTCTGACCATATTCTAAGAGAAAACATGTCATTCTTAAATATGGAATGTTATTGGGAATATGGCGAACGCATTTTCTGATAATGTTAACGTGGACTCTTCGTTCAATAACCTGATTGCGGTGGTCTCGATAACGAGTGAAGTTCTAAGTACACAAATGCATGTGGCAGTGTTTTCATTCATTTGTTATTTCAATCGGCCATATTTCATTTAATTAAATCTGCTAAATAATGTTGAAATAAACGAACGTGTATACTGTTCTTTAAGAGCAAGAAATCATTTAGCACGTATTTTATGGATGTTTTGTTTTAATCGACCTATTTAATAAGATCAATGCATACCAATAACATTCAACCTACAAATCATTTTGGTTTAAAAATCATTCTTAGTGTTGCGTTGGCATTTGCTAATATTGTTGATAAATGTTTAAGAAAGTATAAAGTTTTGCGATCGCAACTCGTTTTAACTTACCAGTGAACTCTTCATTAACCGTTCCAAGGCGAAACAGCTATCATTTCTTCATTTTCTTTCTGAGATCATTGTTTTAGGAACAATATATCTGCACTACAATGGCTTTAGCTAATTGCAACCTAATGTTGATATGGACTTTCAAACATAATTTGCTCGAGATTATCGTATAAAAGACAAAATGTTAGAATTCCAATTTGATTACTATTTCCGGTTTTCAGCCAATCAGATCGCCTGTTGCAAAACGGGTCATTCAACAACAACAACAAAAGCGGTAATCAGCTGTGAGAGAAGTTTGTTAAATTGTTTTTACATGAAAAATTGTTGCGGAATGTTGCTGTAAAGTTTTGCAGATGGTATATATATAGTTGTTAGTCTGCATTTGATGAAAATAACGGGCGGACAAACTTGTCCAGGTAGCAGAACGTTCAATTACATACAGAAAGTACCAGGGGCTTATTCATGAAAAACATGATATTTTGATAATATTGAAAATGTTCACATGTTTGATGATGTAACTCTTTTTATCAAATCAAACATATTTTGCAGTGCGTTACTTTGTACGAATGCTGGGTTCTACAGTATATTCAACTCTCACAAAGAAAACAAATAAAATGTTAAAAGATTCCGCCTTAATTAAAGGAAACTGTTTTTATGCTTAAAAGTAAAATCTAACTGATGACTGCAAACAAAGACGCACCGAGATCTATTCTTTACAACTAAAGTGTTCTTTATTCTTAATTACATGCAAAATGTGACTAGAATGAATTTAGTTCAACATATTAACCACTGAATGTCTAGTCACAAATATTCGTCATTCTGCAGACGGTTGATGATGAATGATGTTAATCTGAAAACATAATAAAATAAGTAATTTAGGTCAGGGTTGTTATGTTACATTTAATAGTTCGCAGTAGATAGTGTCAGGGTTGTTATGTTACATTTTATAGTTCGCAGTAGATATTGTCAGGGTTGTTATGTTACATGTTAAAGTTCGCAGTAGATATTGTCAGGGTTGTTATGTTACATGTTATAGTTCGCAGTAGATAGTGTCAGGGTTGTTATGTTACATGTTATAGTTCGCAGTAGATATTATCAGGGTTGTTATGTTACATGTTATAGTTCGCAGTAGATAGTGTCAGGGTTGTTATGTTACATATTATAGTTCGCAGTAAATAGTGTCAGGGTTGTTATGTTACATTTAATAGTTCGCAGTAGATAGTGTCAGGGTTGTTATGTTACATTTAATAGTTCGCAGTAGATATTGTCAGGGTTGTTATGTTACATTTAATAGTTCGCAGTAGATATTGTTTAGGGTTGTTATGTTACATTTAATAGTTCGCAGTAGATATTGTCTAGGGTTGTTATGTTACATTTTATAGTTCGCAGTAGATATTGTCAGGGTTGTTATGTTACATGTTATAGTTCGCAGTAGATATTGTCTAGGGTTGTTATGTTACATTTAATAGTTCGCAGTAGATATTGTCAGGGTTGTTATGTTACATTTAATAGTTCGCAGTAGATATTGTCAGGGTTGTTATGTTACATTTAATAGTTCGCAGTAGATATTGTCTAGGGTTGTTATGTTACATGTAATAGTTCGCAGTAGATAATGTTAGGGTTGTTATGTTACATGTTATAGTTTGCAGTAGATATTGTCAGGGTTGTTATGTTACATTTAATAGTTCGCAGTAGATAGTGTCAGGGTTGTTATGTTACATGTTATAGTTCGCAGTAGATATTGTCAGGGTTGTTATGTTACATTTTATAGTTCGAAGTAGATGTTGTTATGTAACATTTTATTGTTCGCAGTAGATATTGTCAGGGTTGTTATGTTACATTTTATAGTTCGCAGTAGATATTGTCAGGGTTGTTATGGTACATTTTATAGTTCGCAGTAGATATTGTCAGGGTTGTTATGTTACATTTAATAGTTCGCAGTAGATATTGTCAGGGTTGTTATGTTACATTTAATAGTTCGCAGTAGATATTGTCAGGGTTGTTATGTTACATTTAATAGTTCGCAGTAGATATTGTCAGGGTTGTTATGTTACATTTAATAGTTCGCAGTAGATATTGTCAGGGTTGTTATGTTACATTTAATAGTTCGCAGTAGATATTGTCAGGGTTGTTATGTTACATTTAATAGTTCGCAGTAGATATTGTCAGGGTTGTTATGTTACATTTAATAGTTCGCAATATATATTGTCAGGGTTGTTATGTTACATTTTATAGTTCGCAGTAGATATTGTCAGGGTTGTTATGTTACATTTAATAGTTCGCAGTAGATATTGTCAGGGTTGTTATGTTACATTTAATAGTTCGCAGTAGATATTGTCAGGGTTGTTATGTTACATTTAATAGTTCGCAGTAGATATTGTCAGGGTTGTTATGTTACATTTAATAGTTCGCAGTAGATAGTGTCAGGGTTGTTATGTTACATTTTATAGTTCGCAGTAGATATTGTCAGGGTTGTTATGTTACATTTAATAGTTCGCAGTAGATATTGTCAGGGTTGTTATGTTACATTTTATAGTTCGCAGTAGATTATGTCAGGGTTGTTATGTTACATTTTATAGTTCGCAGTAGATATTGTCAGGATTGTTATGTTACATTTTATAGTTCGCAGTAGATATTGTCAGGGTTGTTATGTGACATTTAATAGTTCGCAGTAGATATTGTCAGGTTTGTTATGTTACATTTTATAGTTCGCAGTAGATAGTGCCAGGTTTGTTATGTTACATTTAATAGTTCGCAGTAGATATTGTCAGGGTTGTTATGTGACATTTAATAGTTCGCAGTAGATAGTGCCAGGTTTGTTATGTTACATTTTATAGTTCGCAGTAGATAGTGCCAGGTTTGTTATGTTACATTTAATAATTCGCAGTAGATATTGTCTAGGGTTGTTATGTTACATTTTATAGTTCGCAGTAGATATTGTCTAGGGTTTCCTGCCTGTCGAGTGCACTATTAATCACAGTCGATCCAGTCTGACTACTTGGATTTATATTCCCAAGAGGATATATATACATTCCTTTGAAAATAAGAAATATTATTCGAAAACTACTAGGAACTGAAAGTACAAACAAAAAATGAACTGTAAAAAGATGCAAATGAAACTATGAGAATTGAGCCCTGTAGCCACGAACCTACTATAATATTGTGGATACAGACAACGTTAAACAGCTGTGACGAAATTCTTTTAATTACTAACACAAACCCGAAGGTGGTACCAAAATAAGCAACGATCACTCTTCTTGATTTAATAATTTTATGTTAACAAAACTGATTAAATACAATTAACAAAAACATATGAATGATATATTATATTATATTCATAACTTTTCCTCCTTATCCTCTGAGTTTTTAAAAAAGATGACTCAAAGGGTGAGTCAAATGACCGTGGAACACTTAACCCTTGGGCGCTTCGATATATGTTTTGTTTTCAGGCTTGAGAAGCCTTTTAATTTAAAAGGCTTATTTATTCACGATTTTGATTAAATGCTACTTTCGAGAAAATGTATTAACACGCGATAAATTATCTGTATGTTAAATATGTTAATTAACTTGAATCTCATGGTAATCTATTGTGTGGCGTGTGAATGAATAGCCCACTCTGGCTAACTTTAAACCAGCTGTCCGATATCATGTGAAGGCTGATGTTGAAATGACATTGAAAACAACAAATAGTTCATCTCGACTTAATATTTCATTGCTTAGATATACATTTGATATTTCGGATTTTAAACGTGGTTGCTTGGTATTTCTTTCGCCTCAAAACAGTCTCCATATCCCACTAAGATCTCAAAACCTGTTTGGTTTCAGGACTACAGATGGACGTCGATGAGGAGTTTACGTTAACGTGACGGAGGCTACTTATTCATCATGTGTCTGACAGAATGTTTGACCGCGGTGATCTGGTCAGGGCCGGATTTCTGTTTTCGCTGATTTTTACAATTATGGTCACTCTGTCACAGATTCTTGTCGTCCATAAACAAAACCATGGAAACAAGAAAGCACAGGACAGAAAGAAAATGCAGTCTTTGTTTGCTCAGATAGAAAGAATTAAAGAAAGCATGATGAAACCAGATTACTTACAAGTTAATTTAAATCAAGAGTTACAGATGTCCGAGATATATGCTGAAAGAATAAAACAAATGATAAGGAATCAAAACTGTGATGATTGTTTAAGTAACAGACTGAAATTAAGAAAGGCTAAATTGAATGACACTTGGAGATACGAACGTAAGTCACGTGTTTTACATTTTGTTCAGTCACCATTCACACCCAGAAAGACGAATGAAGCCAAAACGTCAAAGAGTCATATAACCGGTATGCATCCGGCAAGTAAAATTACCCCCGGCAGAGCAGACCATTTCACTGACATTGCCTTTGAGGCGGACTATTCCTCGCCAAACAATCCCGGTGTTCGTGGAAATTCAGGAACACACAGTGTTACAAAGTGCCCAGAGAACCCAGTAGCGTCATGTAAGTCCACCTTATTGTTTGGTGTTCATGCATGTGGTTTATGTTTACGTGGAATACCGGGGGTGTTCATGATCTAAGAATAAACCCAGTCAAGTCAATAGAAATGTATAATTGTAGAATGCATGTATATTCCCATGTCTTGTAGTACTAATAATATCTACCCTGATTTAATCCCATTTTAAGACGTCTATATTTCGGAATCGTGGTGCACATGTTCAAAACCACAGTATACACTTCTGAAGCAGGTCAATATCTTGGCCTAAAGTTTTTGTTAGTTTACCAAAGAATCACTGGCGTGTGTTCTTGCTTTTTCGAAGAGGACCACCCTTCTTGACTACAGCCATGTACGCATTACTCAAATACTTATGTTTAAAAGTCGGTAGATGTAGACCAGTTGAGCTTATGTGTTTCTAAACTGCGCATCAGCCATATACTTAGATGGACGGTAAGGCTTGTAGCCATGTAGACGACATGATAAAACCGACCAGTATCACCTGACCATTATCACCTGACCATTATCACCTCGCATGGGCTGCTTGAACGAAATCGATGACAGAAATATAAAAGTTAAGAATTCGGGATCAGCCCGTGCTTCTTTACTCTTGCACAGAACTAGGTTTTATCATTTTAGTCTGCCATCTTTAATACCCATTTAACTCTACAAAACACACATACCTCCATCCCCGTATTGTACTTAGCACAACCACTGAAACGCTTGGAACCGATGATGAAGAAGTAACTTGTTTGACCCTCTTAACTGTCAACATTCATGAAGTTTGTTATATTTATTTTTATTAGTCACTTTTGAATGAGCACTAATATCTATCTATTCATATTGAATTCTTGATCACGCATAGCATATAGTCTAAAAGAAGGAAGGTTTCGAAATGTTCAACGTTAATGTATTTTATTTATGCGTTTAAAAGAATACCGTTTTGCTTTGTATAAAAAAAGTTATTTCAATTAAAATCACAACAATGTATTATTTTCTCCTGTATTCTGGAAGCTATCGGGATATTAATGAAATAGTTATTAATAATGCGTTGTGAATTAGATTACAGAAAACAAAACATTGTTACGTATATTTTAGATACCAGCCACGACTCGACATTTTCCACGAGGATATATTTACGATAGATGCGTTTATTATACAATATATACACAGCCACTGTACAGAGAAGGAATCCACAAATTGATTTCATCGGAAATACATCAATTGTCTTTGCTGTTGAAGGCAATATGTAGAACTTTTAATATTAGATCTTTAGTTGAAACTACGCCGGGCAATCATCCATCTCATAAAAACTCAAAGAGCCTATTTATTTGCTTAATGTGTAGCCCCAACCTTTATTTTATAAGAAACGGATCCTTTTCTCAGTTCATTTGTAGGTTTTAGTAAATATGATGATGTAAATATGATCATATTCGTAATCGATATAAGTTATTTTTACAGAACAAATTCTAAAACAAGGTCTTGAGATACATCATTAGTTTGAGAAAATTAACCGACAAAAGGTTGACCACACAGTTAAAGGGACTCGCTCATAGTTTGTTAAAAGCACTTTTCACGAAGATAAAATTTATTACGAAATAAAGTGTGGTAAATCATTAGAAGTGTGAAAACTAAGATATCGACAGCTGCATGTTGCTCAAATATCGTCATCTAATACCACAATTTTGAATACCGTTACTGACTGGACTCAGCAATTCGTTGTAGCTTGATTGGTTGATTGACATTATCACGTGACGTTTTCAATGTACTCTTAAAAGCTGTCGTATAAGTCATAGAGGCCTTGTAGTCCAGGCGTCGAATTTCTGTGTGTTTTATAATTGTCTGGCGTAGGTGTGCAACCCACTAAAACCATTTTTTAATACTTTAAATGTATTTTTATCCGCAACTTTGGTATGATAGTGTAAGTAAAATAATGATAAAATAAGTGTATTCAAATGCATTACCGGGAAAACTAATTGTTGGTCCAAAACCACGATGGCCCTTTAACTGGTCGAAAATCAATGTCACAATTTAATGTATCCCTTTAATTGTCACTTACAACGTGTTTGTTTCATGTTAATAAGTTTGTATATTTTGGCATATTTAATTTCAAAACCAATGTACCGTTAAATACATGAGACCGGAAGTTTATCAAAGTGCATTAAGATAACGCAGTTATTGTACTGCGATAAAACACTACGAATTAATCATAGTTTAAGTAACTAGCTTGCGATCGACAAGTGAAATACATCTCCTGTTAAACTTCTGTGAAACAATAGGTGTACGTTGTGACGTGTTTAAGCGTTACCGAACTTAATGCATGACAACTCACATGGACGTTGCTTATCTGAAGCCCCGCAATACAGTGGGTTTAAAGGGACTAATATGAAGTGTTTCATAAATACGTAATTACAGGCTTTAAATGTCGCGGCGATGTACTCGATTTATAATTATTGTTGTGTTAGTGATAATTTGTGTCGCCCTGATCAGTGTTATAAATGTAGGCGAATTGAGTGTTGCGGCGGCTTCCGGTGTGTACGGTGAAAAATCAACGTCTTATTCCAAGAGTGGAATGCGGTTCAACGCAAGCGAGCGCACAGGACGTTTCAGCAATGACAATATGTCAAGCTTTTATAGGAAATCGAAGTACACTATGGGATATGAATTAAAAGTAAACCTGTCTTTGGACTCTTGTCAGGCGGTTCCAGATTTACTTGGTAAGACTTGTGATGCAAGATAGGTAAGGAACAGCCTCTTAAAGGAAATAAGATGCTGTTAATACTACCTAGAATTAAGAAGGCTGATCCGCACCTGGACAGGTCTCTCTTGTTAATGCTCATTATCTAAACAATCTTCTTCCAATGATTTTTTTACCAACTATTCTACCATACCATGCTATATTTCCCATGCTTACAATCTTTGCTGTTTTAAATGTATACTTAATATTAATAAATTCATACTCATGAAATAACTAACCATTTTACAGTGGTATTTTACAGCGGAACCGTGAGCGTGTGCATTGGCCATACATCCGGTCGAATAAGTTGATGCTATCATTGTAAACAGTGCTGTAATCAATCTTACATTTTGTAATTGATTGCATGAAGATAATGAGAAACTACCTTTGTAAACATTGTTTCAATACGTAACCTAGCTTAATGCGTTTATTTTATAGTCACCGGTTCATTTCTAAGTTTTGATTTGTAATCAATGTTTGTCATTCATTCTGGTGACACGCTCATTAAGCTAATATTACTTGTTAATATATACCCGACTTTAAATTACAACTACGTTTACTGGGCTGTTTATGTTCTGTATAAACGGACTCAATGCAAACAAAATGTACCGCATGTGTATGTTCATTTTGAATGCGTACTTGTCAAACTGTCAGTATATGTGTCACCAGGATGTTTTGTTTTATAGTCATACTTAATTACTATCGTAACAATGCCTTATTGTTACTTGATGTCTATTTATGTAGCATACTATATATACATGTAGGATATATTGCGACATATATTCGTTACTATTGCATTTTACTCATGTACATGCGTTTGAATATGTAATCTTCTGAAGCCAGCCTTTGCATTTCATCGTTTTAAACATGGTATGTAAAGCCTCAGTCACATACGTCAGGTATTCGACAAAAGTCTTTTGAAGAAAATTCAAAGAACGTTCATTTGTGTGTCGAACGAAATTCATGAAACTAACCGCATTGTAGGTTGTCCTCAATATATGACAGGGTATCTTTGCCATCTACCGCCCTCAGGCGCGTATGAATTCCCAACGAAAGTCCTGGAAATGTCCTATGTACCCTACGTTTAACCCACGACAGGTCTGCGAATGTCATATCAAGCCTACGTTAAACATACAACAGGTCTGCGAATGTCATATCAAGCCTACGTTAAACATACAACAGGTCTGCGAATGTCATATCAAGCCTACGTTAAACATACAACAGGTCTGCGAATGTCATATCAAGCCTACGTTAAACATACAACAGGTCTGCGAATGTCATATCAAGCCTACGTTAAACATACGACAGGTCTGCGAATGTCTTTTCTCACACCTCAGATAAGTAGATCCAATAATTTAACCATGCTAGATATTCTTATCTTGCCCACGGGCGAAGATAAAATGCCCGTATGTAACTCCTTTTTTAATGGTCACAACATTGTAATTACCTCCCTTGTTGAAGACCTTGTCTTATGGTAAATTTAGAACGCTAATTAATTATTTCTCGCTTCAAATGTCACCATAAAACAGTTTTCAAGCACCATTCAAAAAATATTGCTTCATTCTCCTTAGAACCATTTAAAAAGACCGATTTGACCATTAACATTTACTGGATCATTGCGCGCATATCCATGACAACCACGTGCTATCGCATATCCATACGCAATTATTCTCACTAAGCACAAAAGAGTTCTAGCAAAAATTACATTTTTACTAAATTTTGTTTAACTGAGGTGGGAGAAAAAGCATCTACCATAGCCGCTCGTGTAAGATAGGTTCATCCCGACCCTCGCGCAGGGTGTTTTGTGGAAATTCGGTAAACCTCGTTTCCACAAAACACCCTACGCTCGGGTCGGAATGAACCTATCTTACACTCTCGGCCATGGAAGATACTTATAATCCACCATCCAACGTACGATGATGATGATGATTAGGAGGAGGAGGAGGAGGAGGAGGACGATGATGATAAAATAGAAATATATACCTAGATCTACTCATATATATAATATTTTGCATTCATGAACATTTGGGCAATAAAAACAATAACCAGAATTGCTTAAATAAGTTAAGAACTATGTGTTACACGAGTTTTTTCTACCTTTCAGTAGGAAGACTGAAAATTGACTTTGAGGCGGCACTTAAATCTGCACCGCCCCCGGCAGCCCATGATGTGTTGCCAGGTGGCGCATGGAGTCCGAATAGCTGCGTTGCTAGGCAACGGATAGCAATCATCATACCGTTTCGTGACAGGCAGAAACATTTGGACATTTTATTATACTATCTTGTTCCAGTATTGACCCGACAACAAGTGGCCTTCCAAGTATTTGTAGTAGAACAGGTACGTATGTCTGTACATGGATTCCAGCGATTTAAAATGATATCCAATTAAAAGCCATTGCTGACAATGAAATGGTGAATTAGCACGTTAAACAACATTATTTGGCAATTGTCAGAATGAAGCAAGCAGAAACACGAACATGTTTACACAAGTGGTCGGACTGTAATAAAGAATGTCTTAATTCTCATAAAAACAAACATTTTCGCATCTCTTTATTACAAAGAAAAACAAAACAAACAAAATCCAGCATAAATTTATATAAAGCATAAATATATATAAGATATCAAGTAAACACTCCATATTATACAAAAACAAATCATTTTGAGAGGGATTGGGCACATAACACTAATAAACAAAAAAAATCGTTTCAGTACGGCAACAAAGCCTTCAACAAAGGTCGGCTTATGAACATCGGGTTTACGGAAGCGCGGAAACACGATGAGTTTGACTGCTTCATCTTCCACGACGTCGATCTCATACCGGAAGACGATAGAAACATGTACACGTGCTCTGAGAACCCTCGGCATATGTCCCCGGCCGTGGATAAGTTGGGTTATAAGTGAGTAGTACTGTAGTTATGCTTGCGGGTTGGGGGGGGGGGGTATTTTAAGTCGTAACCAGTGTATCGAGGCCTGCGGGCTCAGCATAAAACTTTGTATAGGACGATAAAGATACTTACGCACGCACACACATGCCCGTAAGCCTACCTCTTACTAAAATATGCGACATTAATAAAGGCCAGGTGTGCAATAATTTGTATATTTCAAAGGCCCATCTTTCCCTTTTATAAAGACTAATAATACATAAGCTTACCCCTTAAAATAGTAAGATTACGACTGAGAGCTTTCTTTGCTAAAGAACTTATCTATCTATCGATAAAAAAATTAGCAGATGTATTTGAAATTGGCTTACATTGGTTATCAAAGTGTTAAAATAATTTAGAAGTCTACTTCAACTGATTTCTTTATGTTTAACTTAGATGTACAGCATGATTCAATTGTTGCATGTTTCAATAGGAAGCATTCTCATTTATTAGAAGTTATGTAGTACGCATAGTATCATCATCACCCTTGAGTACGATAATGATGTTAGAAAGTAGAATACACGAGTCTGTTATCTACCCAAAACCCACTTGATATACTATCAGCTTTTCCTCTCAGATTTTTTTTTAATTATCTTTCCTGCCAAACGCGGGGATTAAACTTCATTCACTTTTAAAAGCTAGTTTATCATTATTACAATGCATGCTGCACTCTGATTACACACGAGGGACGAGTCAACAATTTAGAAATACATATTATTTTCCATAACATTTCTTGAAGTGAATTAAACGTATTATTTAGAACAATAAAAACCCAAATCATAAAGTCTAAGTAATTATTCTTCCTTTTTTGCGTTAATGTATTATGAAAACTCGCTTTCGATTTTGCATATTGAACATGCTTGATTGATTTGCAAATTGTCACCCGAGCGGTGATATTGCATGGGTGCTTTAACTGGAAACATACACCACCCGAGCGGTGATATTGCATGGGTGCTTTAACTGAAAACATACACCATTTATCCAATTTTAGTTGATTGAAATCCTTTCAAATAGAAATATGCATATACAGATAAAGAAACCTGTATCAGGTTCAGACTGATGATACTAAATCTGTAATTCGTGGATAAGCCAACCCACGAAATCCACGAAAATTAATGTCCCGCGAATATTTATGACTTCACATACCATACAAACAACTTCGACCAGCCCCGTACCGAAACATATAGTGATAACACTGCATGTATTTAGGAGCTCAAGGTTCAAGGCTCAACACATTCACACATTCATACATTCAGCGACAGACACTCACCGTCACAATACATGAACGACAACAACAACAACATCAACAGCAACAACAACATTCAAATATCTTTATAGATGATTAATTCATACTAGTTCCGGCACCTTGCACTGGTCAGCGATATAAGTTCATCATTATTCAGTCCCGTTGGTACGATACTACGCGTGTGTGGTCTGTTAGTGGGTTAAACGCCGGTGAACACGGATGCAACCCACATTTTTGGGGTAGTAACTTTAAACAAAACTCGCGTACGTTCGACAATGAATGGAACATGCTTATGTGCGAGTGTGCAAAACTTCGTAACCGTTTTCGGACAGGATATAGTCGTGCTTCTCCGTTCACAGTATTATTTAAGAATTATAACACACCACTGAGGGTCATATGACATTATAAGGACCGGCCAGTCAGCCACCGAAAGTGTATATGGACCGAGGCGTTAGCCGAGGTTCATTCACCTTCGGGGGCTGACTGGACGGTCCTTATAATGCCATATGGCCCGAAGTGGTGTGTTATATATCTTATATTATACCGAACAGTTTTCATTACCATTCAATATTTTTAAAGCGATTTAAATCTGTTTTATTGAACAAACCTGATAATGTTTGCTTGCGACAAATTTTCGCCGTTGTGAAAATAGCAAGCCGCACTTACTAATTGTATGACGTCAGCGGTCCATATTACATTTTTGGCGAGGTCCGGACCGGGCAAAAAATAATATGGACAGCTGACTTCATTAAACTGGATTTTCATCAAAATACAATGATATACGGACCGATCGATTTTATATATACAAAGAAGGGACAAATTTATGTGAGGTATAATATATATAATTACACAATGCGTAATGGTCGTCAGGTTTACCTTTAAAAAACAATATGGAGTGCTTACCTAAAACAGATAGTTCATTAACTCACTTGAATCCAGTGTTAAATCCCGAACACCCTCGCATAAAATTGATGTCTTTCTTTATGGTTTATGTCTACTTAAATCTACCACTAGTCGCTTAAAGGGACTGTACACCAGATTGGCACAAAAAAAAAATGTTTTTTGAACGAATCTCAGGACAATTAATTAATAAAATGTTTTACTCGTTGATATCATAATTGTAAAATAGAATACCAAATTTAAAAAAGAAATGTGTCGAAGACCGGGTTTGAACCTGTGTCGCCAAAATTGCAGTCTAGCGTTGTATCCACTGAGCTACGTAGCTTACTCTAAACGGGTGATATAATTAAGCTATACACCTAACTCGGTAATATAACGTGATAACATCGACTAGCCAATCACGCATAAGGAATTAATTCTACTCTGTAGAAATACCCAGTAATCTTTTTAATGGAAAAATACGAAAACACTGCGAAAAATAAATTAATTGTAAACTATGTGATACTTCAGTTAGTAAGTTTCAATGCATCGATACCAAGATTGTCAGTTTCCGACAATTGGTTTTTTCGATATTTCATCATACGGAGTACAGTCCCTTTAATGAATGATTGCATAATTGCTGGCTCAGACTGTCCTGTTGTTGTGGTGCATATATTGTCAATGCGTATTGCCTACTGTTATGAATGTAGCTTCATTGAATTAATTCACAACTCGAATATAATAATCGTGTCGTACTGTAATTGTCAATGTGTTTCTACGGGCGGATAAACATGCTTTGCTAAATTAGAAATAGTATTAAGATAAACTAAACGCCTTTTAAATTATAACATACTTCATGTTTTATGGCCTCTCGTGCGATATATTATGCTGAATGATGATGAATGGTGGATATTAGCATAGATGTGTCTCGTTTGATGTTTCACGTGTTTGTTTTAATTAAAGGTACACTGTTACTACCCAAAATGATGTAGCACAATGAATGCTATTGTTTTAATTTCAAGACAATGATGCATAAATATCATAAGCAATGGTTCATATAAAGGGAACCGCGTTTGATTTGAATGAAAGGTGCAGACACACGGTATGTTTACCTTAAGATGATCACTGTAAATCTTTTAGCACTCACCATCATTTAATATTTGTGCGTTTTTAGCGATTAAATATACGGTTGCGATCTAGTTATCAGGAAGTTCTATTTTTCATAAATGCATTATTTTGTAAGTAGTTCAAGGTTTATCACTAAAATTGTATGTTTGTTATACATGTGTATGTATTGATTTTTAAATACGAGTGTCACTTTAAGTAATTTTCAATAAAAAAATCGCCGTACGATTATGTTAAAAAGGTTAGATGATAACTGTATTTGTTCCTTAAGCTTGCATGATATACCCCTTTCAAATCCAATGCCAGCTCCTTGCATACGCAATCTGTATATTTGCCTGACTGTTTCAACAAAGATTTAAGAGAGCAATATGTGTTAGGAAAATAAAATAACAAAATGATCAATCATAAACTATCTAGTTTGGCACCAAGGCATATTCTTCTGAGAACAACATATTTATGATGAAAGCAATAAGACAAAATTACTTACCACTTTTCTGACGGGTAATCAATATCTTAATGCTCCCTATCGCCATCTCCCCAGTATCAGCTAATAACGCTTGAATAGCGCGCCCGTTCCGGCGGAAGGATATTATTTATTTCAATGGAGCAGCTATATGGCACATGACAGTTGGAAGTCAAATTGCTCATGGTCCGCGTAGAACTTTCATTTCCTATTTGTGTTTCAGATTGCCATACAAGGCGCTGGTGGGAGGGGTGCTCAGCATCAAGCCAGAACATTATAGCAGGGTCAACGGGTATTCGAACCTTTACTGGGGCTGGGGCGCAGAGGATGATGATATGTACTACAGGTTAGCAGCCCTGAATAAGATTTAAAATGAGTGAATGTAGAAATGAATCATGTTAATGAGCGCAAAACATAATGGATCTAGGCTCACATGATTCAAACATATCTTTTTTAAAGCGATCAATTTAGGTAAGAACAGCATTCACCACAAGTATAAAATTCAAATTTTCGGTCACATTGTCATACTCTTCTGTCAATGGTAGATAATAAGTATGTTCCATGGCCGAGAGTGTAAGATAGGTTCATTCCGACCCGAGCGTTGGGTGTTTTGCGGAATCGAGGTTTACCGAGTTTCCGCAAAACATCCTGCGCGAGGGTCGGGATGAACCTATCTTACACGAGCGGCTATGGTAGATGCTTTTTCTCCCACCTCAGTTAAACAAAATTAAGTGAAAATGTATTTTTTGCTGGAACTCTTTTGTGCTTAGTGGAAATAATTGCGTATGGATATACGATAATTTGTGGTTATCATGGATATGCGCGCAGTGATTCATATTATGTTAATAGTCAAATGGGTCTTAAAATAGTTCTAAGGAGAGTGAAGCATTATTTCTTGAAAGGTGCGTGACAGCTGTTTTATGGTGACATTTGAAGCGAGAAAAAAATAATTAGCGTTCTAAATATTGAAACAAGACAAGGTTTCCATGATGCTACAGACGACAGTCTTCAACAAGGGAGGTAATTACTATGTGGTGAGCATAAAAAAGGAGTTCCATACGGGCATTTTATCTTCGCCCGTGGGCAAGATAAGAATTTCTAGCATGGTTAAATTATTGTATCTACTTATCTGAGGTGGGAGAAATAAATTTCTCATGCATTGAATTCATTCTAATCTTGAAAAACATCCAGTATGTGTGTTTTATTTTCGTTTCTTGTCGATTTAAAGTGTAAGCACTGGAAGGCATTTCAGAAAAGTTCTTTGGATTTTTCTTCATAATGATTTGTCAATATTAAAAACCACAAAACAACTATCACCGTTCTATCTGGACAATATATTGATCAATATTGATTGGCTAATACTTACTTCATAGAAAAGCCCGTTTCATAGTATTCATATATAAGATGTACCACAGTTAATACAATTTTTTTAGTTTACCAAAAGGATGAACAGATATCGAAATCAATAGTTTTTATAAAGGATACTGTGTTTAATTTGAAATAACGGTACAGAAACCAGCGTATTTCTACCTTATGGTACAAAGATGTTTAGGAGCCACCAGTCTTTTAATATTTGTGCGTTTTCAGCTTTTAAAAACATGGTTTTAACCTTGTTGTCAGTCATGAATAATTTCGATAAATGTATTAAAAGGTTTATCACTCAAAAGGTATGTTGATATACATGTGTATGTATTGATTTTACTAATTATCACTTTAATATCCCCGCACACCAGCGTCTTGTAATAAAGAGTACTACTCAGGGTGATGTATGCTTATCCGAATGCCGAATGTCGGTGAGAAGGCATCAGCTTTTTCAGCTTTCAACAGCATTGGACAGTTATAATTCAGTTGCTTGTCTGTTCTGTTGACCGTCGCTGTATTAATATCAGGATAAATACTGGTCATGTATTGACTATTTAGTATAACTTCAGTACAGTACAAAGTCATACTGTACTCTTTCAAAATTAGACATGAACTTGCTCCTGTATACATGAACAATCTAATTAGTGAATACCAGCCAATACGACTTCTGAGATCAGACTCTGCTAAGCTACTGAACGTTCCACGTACAAAAACTAAAACATATGGTGAAAGGAGATGTGCAGCCAATCTTTGGAACAGCCTGCCAGTAGAAATTAAACACATTGACTCCCTGACAGTTTTCAAAAAGGCTTTAAAAACTCACCTATTTAAATTGGCGTATCAGTGAAATAATGTGGACTTTTTAATCTTTTAATTCACGTGTGCAGCGCTTAGAGACTTGTTTTATAATGCGCTATACAAATATTTACATTCATTCATTCATTCATTCATTCACTTCAATAGTACTATTTCAGTCAGTGTCAGGAGAGTAATTGCGGACAGTAACATTATCAGAGAGAAAAAGATTGCTGTGGTGTTTGTAATAGATTTAAAAAGGCAATATGTGTATGAAGTTTGAAGTAAAGACCTAAGAAAAAAACAATAATGATAAAAGCAGTCATGGCCCGATGTCCCAAACAGATTGACGAACAGGACTTGGTGCTTCCTATATTGCCCCCCCCCCCCTCCTACACACACACACACACCAAATGGTTGATGTAAAACAAAGCAAATACAATGTCGTGGTATTAACTTTTAAACTTTGTCCCTCTTTTTCATTTTAGATAGTACAATCCCCTACAGGATTTTTTCACATTATTTGTCCAAAACGTATTGTTTGAGTTATCTGAAGGAAGCTCATTTTTCGCCCGAGTGGACAGTTGGGCATCTTTAAAGAGTAGACATCGATAGTGATTGAAGATGGTTTAAAATATTGTTTCAGAAATTTAAAAAATAAATGAAAATCGACATGTTTGAAAAGAACATCCTATGAATGATTTTTGAGTGTTTTACATACAGGTGGATAATAACCTTTTATTAGACATTTTTAATTCTTACATAATTACAGATGGCAAAACATTTTCCGAATAAGTTGGTGGTACGAAATTGCTTGCTATATCTTACCAGGAAGTTAATCTTTTTAAGCACTTTCTCAATTTGGACATTGAATTAACCTTGACCTTTGGTGACCTTAATGGATAGTATTTTAGAAAGCTTGGTATCTCTATATAACTTACTAAAAACATTAGAGCCAATGCATAAATTTGCTAAAAAGTCATCAAAGGCGTACCACTCTCATTTACGGCGGTCATTTTGGCTGTTGTCTTGGTAACCGTAGTAATCCGTGTGTCCTCCCTCGTTAAAATGAATGACACACATCATACAACACAAACACACAAATAAACGCTCTAGACGAATAATGCACACACATACAACCTCGGAATAGACAAGGATAAAACAAAGCAGATCTGCGTAAACTGGGAATGAGGTATTTAGATTGTGTGCCTTCTGGATGATTGAGTTTCTTTCTGGATAGGTAGCAGACTGTCACATACAGTGACTGGATTACTTCAAAACCGCTTGGTATATGGAGGATATGTGTTTACTTATATGGAAGGTCGTTATATAGTTCAGCTAGTGAGCATCTGAATTTGAACTTCGCGAGTGGCGTAGCCATGAGTAAAATATTCACTTGTAGAGTTTTGATGTAAAGTATATTGCGTTCATTTTGTGTCACCGCCCTGTGCGTACGGACGTTAGATTTGGATAGTAAAACGGGCTTAAATTTGTTAGCAACAGTGACTTATCATTTTCATTTGTCTGATAAATCAATAATAAACATCTCAAATGCACTACATAATCGTATTATCCAAAATAACTTGGAAAACAAAATATATATTGTGTATTTTAATTGGTTTTAATTATGTCTATAAGTATAGAAAATACTGAGAGGATTTTAGATGAAAATCACAACATAAATACTAAACTTTTAAAGAGCTTTGCTTTTTTATATTGTTACGTTATGTCTAGTAACAGCTTGAAAAGTGTGGGTGGTTTGGAGGAGAGTGTGTGTGTGTGGGGGGGGGGGGGGGGGGGGTCACGAAATCAGAGGAAATATTACGTTTCCCTGTTAAGATTAACATGGGAAAAACCTACTGTGCAAATATTTTTTCAATATAAAAACAAAATGTACAATAAACGGATGACTTCCTGAAATATTTCCAATTCAGCAACTGTTCTTTTTTAATGTAATAGTTTACAAACATGCGATGTAATATATTTTCTGACAAATTTGAATAGACTAGAAGAACGTCATACAACACATGTGCTAAACAAACAAATACATGATGGTTATAACGAACTGAAATTAAGGTATTGCATTTGATAATTTAAACTTATTATAAGTTCGATTGTGTTGTAATGTCGATGTATTTTTCAGACTTTCAGCTTCGAAGATAAGTGTTTTACGGCCCCCATTCACGATTGGAAGGTATAAAATGATAAAACACGACCGCAAAGAAGTTTCCCCAGCAAAAGTCAGGTGAGCAATCAGTCACCAATGTACTTGATCAATAGATCGTTAAAATACAATGATAAGACCAGATGCTGTTCGTAGGCATACAGGGCAAAGCTCAATGTCAACATATTAACACATTCGTTATCAGTAAATGTTGGGTTACCGCCTGGGTACAGTCAGTGAAAACTTTTTCAGAAATCTGTTGTGGGGTTAAACCATTTGAAGAGACAATTATTTGTTCATAGTTTTAATACAATGTAATATTTCATGTCCGTTTGTTCATATTCACCATATTGGCAAAGAACGTAGTTATTGTACGTTTCTCTGTGTCTCAGGCTAGAAAACGGAACAATACTTATGTGAAAAACTACAGAAACAAGCTCAGTAGCCAAAAGTTTAAACATAAACATAAACCCCGTTTAATGGCACAGAGTAAACGCCCAAGACATAGAACACAAAAAACGAACAATCGCAAACAAGAAACATGGAACAACAGCACAAAACTCCACAAACAGCACAGTGCATGTATATTTTATAAAAAAAAAAACTAGGTATGCTTATCAAGGATTGTTAGGTACCGCCTTGGAACGGTCGAAACATGTAAAATTACTTGGGGTTTAAACCAGTTTGTGTGCACAACCTCACTCTTATACCAACAATCCCGAATAAAGTAAAAACGTAAATGGTAAATCTTATGAAAGTATGCATTAACTTGACATTTTTTAATATAAAACAAATAGCATGCTAGTTATAGTTATAGATGTTTCGATTTACGATGGTGTATCAGTATCAACGGTTGATCGTTTTTAACAATTTCAAGCCGGAAAATGGCGAAAAATATCGTTAAATAGCTAATTGAGCTTATAATTTTTGTTATCATATACCGGGTCCCAATATCACGAAAATACTCAAGTCAAATCTTAAGCTCAGTCTCAACTCTTTTTATCAAATTTCAGCATCATATAATTCAAAATTGTAAATGTTTTACCCTTTTAAATTCGCATTCTGTCATTCATTATGTTGTTTAAAAAATTTGGTCAATATTTTATAGAAAAAAAATTGAGCGCAAAATTGTACTTTTATCTTGTATTGTATCTTGTAATCCTCACTAAGGACAAGAGGTCGGTACTGTGCAGCCCACGTTGAGAAGTATGCAATGCATTATCATACTACCTCTTGACGAAGTATTGTTCTATGGATGTACTGACAAATTAACTTTTGTTTCAGATATTACCTCTTGAGAACAGTGCGGAAACGTTTCTTAAAAGACGGCCTCAACACTTTAGAGTACAGATTGGTTGATACCCGGCTTGAGAAGTTGTACACACGTATTGTAGCGGATGTAGGTGATCCACCAAAGAATTCGGACAAAATTTCAGCTTTCGTAACATAGAAATGCTTAACATTATTTTTTCGAATATTTGTGATAGTGTTCAAATATTGTATTATTTTTGCGGTCGAATAACTTATATATGTTTAAAATGAAATAAAATATTTACTCGATCTGCAAAATAACAAATAAAGTTAAGGGTTGTTCCATCACATACGATGTGAACCACAACTTGTCCTTACCCCGCACTAATAGTGTAGTAGAGAGTCATTCTTATGTATTTCATAAAAGTGATTTTTATGTCTTGTAATCATACAGTGTAAACTACATGATTAGGGATATTTTATAATAGCTTGCTGATAACCTTTATATAGTTAAGACAGATTTAGGGTTATTTTATAAAAGTTATTGTTCTTACTTGTATTAATACATTTGAAACTACATGTGATAGGGTTATTTTATAATAATAATGATTCGTGGTTGCATCATACAGAAGAACCTCTAGGAAAAAGCCTATTCCAATATACAAAAATGGTATAATACATACTACATTTTTATTCGTCATTAATTGCAAAAATATTCTAGTCAAATCGATGATAAACGGCACATCTATCTTGTTTCAAAATAACTTCAATTAAATTTATTAATTTACTTTGATTTAATGTATCACTTCAACAATCACAAGACAGCTTCTTTGCACCATTCAACTATAGGATCATCTTTAGTCCGTATTATGGTTTAAAGTTCATACGATTTGCAGAATTAGATACTGTACTATAGCATCCAAGTCCTAAATTGTCACTCATCACATTGCATCAGAAAATATTCGGACAAGCCAAACAACCAAACTTAAACGATGATTCTACTTAAGAGACTTACTCTTAACGAGCGATGCACAACTGCACAAGACAATAGACAACCCGATACATTTATATTAAAACATAGTTATCAATATACAGACTTTATCCATATCTATCTACAAGGGCCAACTATAACATATAAGCGTAATCCAAGGGACACTCCTAGCAGTCATATTTGAAATATAAATCTTGTTCAGAGGCACGCGTTTCGGGACCAGACGACATTGAACGAGAGATATATGCATAAAGAACAGATAGCTTTATCTATATACAATAGGAATAGCGCCATGGAACGGTCAGTAAAAATCAAGAGCCCTGAAACACGAGTCCACTTGGGGCTTAGACTAGTTTACATTGCACCTCACACTTTTCAAGTACAACTAGTACAACTATCATGAAAACTCATTAATCATGTGATTTCAAATACTCAACATCCGGGTAGAGAAATCATCTGCAAACGAATGAATCAAGCCGGGGCAAATGTGGAATGTGACTTCTGGGAGAACCTACGTAAAACAACTAGTTACAGGGTAATGTAAGTTTCCATGGAAACGCCTTTTTGTTATTGAACGTTCGATATTGTCAGTTAAAAAGTGAATAATCACTATGATCAGAAAAAGTACTGACTGTACAATCCATCAGAAGGAACTTGCACTTTGCACAAGCGTCCGTAAATAACATATCGGTGTCTTTGTCAAAATGATGGGGTCTACATTTTGTAAAGAGTGATAAGAGAATATATGTAAGTCGTAGTCGTAGGGAAACAGTTAGTTCTGCATAGGAAATGATTATAATTTTACTAACGATTTGATGCAAAAAAATTGACAATTTGGCTGATATTTTAAAAATACAGTTATGGCATCTGCTGGCAAATATTTCATACCTCTTGTACTGAAAATTCAATTCAGATATATTGTTAAGCATAGGATAATAGTTTAATCTACACCTTGGTGAAATATCAACAAGCTCCTCCCACCAAAGACACTTCTGTGGGGTGCAATAAGCCGGTAAACTCAAGACGAGAACAGAATAGACATCACCTGATCCAATCGACCATAAGGACTTCGATAATGACTTTGTTCGCGATATCTTTGACCATACATTAATAGCATTACGTGAAAATGTAAATCAACCAAACACGCAACAACAAAGCATGAAATTAATGGTCTTTAAAGACGATATTTGAGCAAATATCAACATTTGTTGAATAGTTACAACTTTTAGTATCCAAGTTTTAACACACCTAATGATTTGCCGCATTTTATCTCGGCATACACAAAAGGTGCACTTTACAAAAACATGATCGTGTATCTATTTGCGATTGTGCATCTAACAAAATTGATGATATGCTCCGCCTACTTACCTGCCTCATTAGCATTAAGTTAGTCTGTTGACATGTATGGACTGGTTGGTATTTCCCATATATTTCTTTTAAAAAAGCATCGTGTGATCCATTATTTATCAGACATTATATGAGACTCTATTACAGTAATATACTCACTTTTTTTGGAAGGATAACACGTTTATAGAAGATAAGTTATGTTCCTGTCATTTTATGCATTTGAAATAATTTCGCCTGTAGCAATTTATATTTTACAAAACAAGATGTTGATAAGATAGAACATTATATTACCTTTAATCTTACACCATACTTGAACATAAATCTTTAAAGAAAATGGCAATTATTCCATATTGAAATGGGCAACTGTGCACAAAGTACACAATGTAATAGACCTTAATACATTAATTTGAACAATACATACAAAATCTTGTTGCAGCCTCTGGTGATAGAATCAAATAAGAGTGAGCTAGACATGCATCACTAGCCCATTTGATATCACTCCAACTGAATGTAACATTTCAGTAATTATTCACAGGTTTTTTTGTATATTTACGTAGGCGATCAGATTACATTTTTTTTAGAATGACGGTGGTTATAAATTATGTTTGAAAAACATTATTTGCCGAAATGATTGAATAATTCTTCCGAAAATTGTGTCCAGACAAATCACATCGTTATTCGCCATAGGACCAACATTCCGTAAAGCACAACCATTTGGGAAATACCACATTGCAATACCAATTTGGGTTACCAAACTATGATAACTTATAATGGAAAGGCAAAAGTAGTCTTGAAAATCCATTACTGCAAGACAGCAAAATATTTCCTACAAATGAGTAATTCCATCCAAATAAACACTTTCATATTTTTAATCGTACACACACATACTTTCAACACAACTAGCCTGAATAACTTACGAGGTGTCTGTATCGAAAGATTTAATTGTTATTAGAAGAACGGGAAAAGAAATGTTAGAAATAAAATATCATTTATAATAATAATTATTTAACGATAAGTTATAAGGATACCAGGAGGAAAAGAACGCGGTTTATCGATTGATGTATTTGAAACCCAAGACAACTGAAATCAAGTGTGGACGACTTTATTTAGATAATTGTGAGAACTGTAATATTATTACAAAATAAGTTGAAATGTTTAAAGACAATTAATGATAATTAACCGTCCATTGTTTAAGAATAAACCTAAAATGTCAGGTAACAGTACAATTTTATACCTTATTAAATGCTTCAAAATCAACCTTATTCTTGCAAAAAATGATAAAGCTTAGTTGGACTCAATCATTAAATGTCTTTCTTAAATAAATGCTTTTTACTTATGAAATTAACTCAGAATGCAGTGTTTAAAATAACAATAGTACTTTTAAACTAAAATATGCGAATAAACAAGAACACCACTAAAACGGGCGGACAAGCCCTTCTTAAAAGGCAAAGTAAAAGTTCTCGATTGTTACTTTAACATGTAAAATATGGTTGACCATCTGTTTTAAAATTTCATTGGTATTACAACATTTAGAATTTTGTAACAATACCTCTTCAGTCTTCATCATTTGAAGTTTGATCTTTTTCCATGCGTTTATACTTGTAGAACGTGCACAAATGATCACTAATCAATGTTGATTTAGTTTTTATGCCCCGTTTAGGAACATTACCTATGAAGAATGTTTTGCAGTAAAGGAGAATAAGTACTTTAAAACATTCTTAATTAGTGTAGATAAAAATACTTGTATACATATAAAAAAAATAAAATATAAACATTTTAACTTTTCTCCACTTTATATTGAAAAACAAGCTGATACATATAAAATTATAATGTTTAGCATCATCGTCATCGTCATCGTCATCATCATCATCATCATCATCAGCAGCAGCAGCGCCACTAGCAGCATCACTTGATTATTGAATACAGTGAGTTTATAAAAAAAAACAAGTCAAATATGTTTTATATAAAATATAACAACATCTCTATCACAGGTGGCTGCCTGGTGGACAGACATTGTTGTCAAATCCGCTCCAGTATGTTTTTTAATGCATGCTGGAATTCTTCATAACTTGTTGTTGACTTTGTAATATTCAGTCATTTTCCTGCCTGAAAGAAATTAGACCTCTGATGTTCAACCAGAAGAAACTACCACCGTAAAAATCCAAATGCACAAGTATTATACATTTTGCACTAATATCCTTTTTAGCCAAGGGTGAGGGCTGGTAGTTATAGCTATGTAGTTGCTGTGTATACGGTTGAAAATGATTCCAGACAGCCCGAGGTTTTGAAAGAATTGGCGAGGCGTACACCACGAAAATTAGTTTTGCTAGTGTCCCAGCATTCATGGGTTCGATCCCCAAGCCACGAACATTTTTTTCCTCACAGGTTAACTTTGAAACCTGCAGGTAACCATCCAAACGTCTGCCCGGCCACTTTTCTCACAATATCAGCATCTACCACTTTGTAAGAGTGTCAGAGAAAATGCCAAGTTATATGTGTCGACAGATGTTATATAATTTTCAAACAATCATTTAATTAATTTGATTACTTGATATTCATATTCAAATTGTCCGCTGAAATCTGAAATTCTGGTATTTTAATGTCAAATCTTGGATCAGCCTTCTAAATTCCAGATAGTTTTGAGAGCACCTTATTTCCGTTGGGAGGCTGTTCCATACATGACTGGCCTGAAAGCGGTAAGAGTTCTTGCAATATTTAGTTGTTTTACTGATGGCACATCTACACAGACTGCAAATCGGAGATAAAAATTTAATGTCTTAAAAGATTCAAGGTTTTGAAAATATTCTGGTGAGATACCTTAAAGGCATGGGTTTGATTCAAAGGCGATGTATCTTATCCTACGCAGATGCTATGTTGCCAATTGAACTCTATGAGAAAGATTTTTGTACTTTTAAAAATGTTAAGTTTAACCCCCTTGTACTACAATACTCATACAAAGTATCTAAATGAGTCTGTACCTTTCTACGCTTTTTTCGTACAATGGCCATTGCATCTGAAAATAGTAATAAAAAAAACTATATCATCTATTTCCAAACCTGAATCATTATTATTTTGTAAATGCAACTCAAGATCTTCAACAAAGATATAAAATAAAAGAGGTGACATTACCTCCCATTGGCGTAAGCCAACAGAATAAAACAAATATTGAGACCGAGCATGATTTGACACAGGATTTTATGTTTTTGTATATGTTACAGACAATTCTAATAACTTTGACTTGGATACCACATTTATACCCTTTTCTACCATAAGAAAAATCAATCGAATCAAAACAGTTCAACATTTCAACCAATATAACATACAGACGTTTGTTTTCATTTCAGGACCTTTGACACAAGTACTAATATTGCATCAATAGGCTTTCCCTTACGAAATCCGATGTCTGCTTTCGAAACAATGTTATGTTCGTCACATTTTTAACGCGTTTATTTAATAAAGTGATAAAACGTTAAAACATACAACAAACGAGTGTTTTACCACTATAATCAATGAAATCGTTTACACTATTCTTTTTATGTAGTGGGCTTGTAGTCCCTTCAAGCAACTTATCTGGAAAAACACCCGAATTTAAAGTATATGTCAATACTTATAGAGGTAAAACATAAATGTTTAGTTCAGACTCTAATCATTATTGCAGTTAGTATGTTGTTTTATAATCATGTAAATACTTCCGTATGACTTATTATCATATCATATAAAATTTAACATTTACCATTACACGTTGTATATACACGTTGGCATGATAAATGTAAACATGTTTGTATATGTAGACGATAATCATTGTACAAGCCTGAATAAAACGTCCATTCTGTTCTGTTCTTCTAAATTGTTACGTCTGTCGTGCTCAAAAGTGCAGACCCCTATTTTATTGCAGAATAAAAATGTAGGTTGCAGTAATAAACCCTCAAATGCCTGCTTTGACCACGAATGGTATACAATAAAAGAGGCGTATTCAGAGTTGCTCAATAAGTTTATATCAATATGAATTAAATATATCAGTTTTGTGTGACAAAAAGCGTGCATTTATATTGCTTGTTAAAAGAAAAAGAGAGAATCAAGACGTGCCAAGCGAAATAATTGTATAAGCTGCGAAGCAAAAAAGCCAGAATAATTCTTGAACCATTTTAAATCTAAAAACAGCCTTTTTTACAATATCGCCACAGTTACCTTTCTGGAATACATTACCGGTCTGTTCAATGACATACGCTTTACAACAATAGACGGAATTGATAATTTTATAAACGATTCTGATTTAAATAGTACTGACCCTACATAAGAAGCACTAAACACTACGTAAGAAATCCCCATGATCAATTGATTATTTACAAAATAGTTCTTGATTGATATTATCGATATTTTAGTCGCTCATTTAATGGATATTCTTAACATCATTCTCGACGGAAGATATTTTTCTATTTCTTGGTCATACGGATTCGTCTTTTTGATACATCAGAAGGGTTACGTTAATGACCCAAACAAATATATAGGCGTTACCTTAGTAAGTAAGCTTAGTACGCGTGCTAACTAAAACAGTCGAAAGAAAACTAGTTCGATGAAAATAACCTGCTGTCGGATGCCCGGTGTGGTTTTCGAAAAGGTCCTAGCACAGAAGATGCAATATTTGTTTCTACATTATGTTATTGAAAATGCCGTTTTTGACAAGATACGATTTAGATCTTTTGGATCAAATGAAACCCTTCACAAACCATTTGTGTATTTCGCAATTTTGTCTAAAATTGTGAAAGGTCCACACCCAAATTTCGTGGCAAGACACTGCAGACATTTAAAAGCTCACAAAAGTTTAGTTTACCGATGACCCGCATTGAACACCATAATAAACAATTGATCAACAGGCTCGTTTTTGTCAATTTAAAACTATGGTACACCGTGCAGGTGATCAATTTTAAAGTTGCACTCTTACTCCCAAAAAAGATTTACCACAATTTATATAAATGTTTTAATATACCAAAAAAAGATAAATACATGTCGAAAATAATGGTTCTTATGAAGGATACCGAGTTGAATTCGAAAGAAATGTGCAGAAAACACGGGATTTATACCTTATTTGACAACGTAGATCGCAGTGAATCTTTTAGCATTCACCAATTATTTAATATTTTTGCGTTTTCAGATATTAAATACACGGTTACAACCTTGTTATCAGTTATTAATATATTCCATAAATGCATCATTTAGTTAGCAGTTATATAGGATCTGACACGAGTTGTCATTTAATACAAGATTTTATTAAACGAGTTCATGAAATTTGTGAGTAAGCGAGCCTCTGGCGAGCTTACTAGCAACTTTCATGGACGAGTTTAATAAAAATTCTTGAATTAAATGACAACGAGTGTCAGATCTTTTTTATCACATGCTTAAAACGGTGTTTTATTACCAATTAAGTTTCACTTTCTGAACCGATTGTTTGACAGCCAAAGTACGCAGAGTAGAATGTCAACGATGAGCCATATTAATAGTTCCAAATTAAAATGACAAAAGTAACTAGCAGTTATCAAGTTTTAAAATCTGATAAAGCGCTTAACAAGTCACAAATATAAAAATGTGTAGTAAAATATCCAACAACATGAATAACGAACGATTTTAACCAAAAACAACAACAATAAGTACACAATTTGATGACGTCACACTCAGAGTACATGCATTTACGCGGTTTATGTGACCTACATCGGTCTGTCAAGTTTTACTGTGTGCACGGATTTAAAAGTTATTCGCTGTCGCTTTCTACGATGATTTTGCAGCGTTTTCTTGGTGTACATGGTGTTTCACAACATGCAGATGATAACGGCGAAGCCATACTCTGTACTGCATGGATGTTCATGTTGAAAAAGTTAATTTCCACCAGGAATGTTTCCAAAGAACATGATGTTCTAGCCGCCATGAGATGTGTAATGAGATGTCTGTGCTGCGGAATTCGTATTTGTGTTTTCGGTAACCGACAGCTGACTCAATTGGCAAGCAAATGGCATTGATTGCATATTGATTGTGTTGGTCAAGATGGAGATGTTTGAAATGTTCTTGTGATGTTTGTCACTATTGTGGCTGTATTTGTTGACCGACTGGATATTTATGTGACTAGAACTTAATCTGCATTATCTGGTTGGCGGAACATTGTTATCAGAAAGTTTTTGTACAAGATGCTTTTTGGCACTATGATTCGTTAGCCATTTCTCTCCCGGAAGTCTTACAGCTTCATTATTACGGTAAGTATTTGTTGGCATTTAAACCCTTTTGTTTACAAACAATGCGGAGGGATATCTAGGTTGCGTGTGATAAGTCTGACCAATAGAAATGTCAGATAGGTTTATCACTCAAAATTTATGATTGTTATACATGTGTAGGTATTGATTTTGAATCAAAGTGTCACTTTAACCAATATGCAATTTAATAAAGGTATACGTGTTTGTTTATAGCCCGCCTTCTGCCTTTAGCGATCGGGCCAAACGTTTCTCCTCGGCCTCCTTTTTTCTTTCAATAGAAGTTTTTTTCTTCATCCTGGCGTTCTTTCTCCTTTAAATATACAAAAAATGTTTACATACTGTATAGCGAAATGGAAATGATAATAGTATAATTATTTACTCACGAGTAGTTTTTCTTTTTTGATATTTTTTTCCACGCAAAACTCATTGACAAGTAAAACAAAAATAAAATACAACTCTCGCAGCATTCCATTCCTGCTGATAACCCGTCCCTTTTGCCGCAGGAAGGGCATGTCTCTGCGTCCCTCTCTATAGTTCCTATAAAAACAATTGAGCACAATGCAGTTATAAAATAAAATAAAATCACACCATGCAATATTGTATTACAGTTAAGAGCATATTTATATTACTATATATCAGAATGTTTTTGTGTATGGTCCTGCAATGGTGTTAAATTTGATTTACACACCAATGACAGTGGCATTCGTAGCATCTGTTTTCTGTCTTGTCAAGAATAAAGGTTGTATGAATTGGGTCGGGTGGATTGCCGATCGGTTGATAGGACACAGACCCGTGACTTCAAAAGCCTTCAAGATGGAGACTGGAGTTGCTGAATCGAGTGCATGCCTCATTTTTGTTTGACGTTTGTAGTTTCCTACGTGGCCACTGGCACTAAGGTGCCCAAGATTTGTCATGATTTTGGCCACCATGGCTTTCAACGGTCCGAATAGCTACAATTAATTAAAACAAATCAAGCATTAAACGAACAATATATGTTACATGACTATACATATGCCGTATGAGAACAGTGTATTTAATTTTGTGTGTAATGCTCATTAAGGTGCATTTAAGATGTTCGCCAAACTCCCCAGTTCCTTTGTAAACATTCAGAACATATCTTATTAAGGGTCTAATAAGGTTAGTTTACATTAACATCAAGAGGATGGAGGAAATGTGTTGTGTGACCTGGTAGTCCAAGCAGGATTACGCCCTTATCAAGAGCTGTATCAATGGTCTTGATGGAAACGTGGCTGTCGTGTATACTCTACGAAATATACTCTCGTATATTTTCTATCTGCACATTGTAATACCTAAAGCCAGCATTTAACTATAGAAGAAAGTCTATACGAGTAAATAGTAGTTCTACCTAACTCTTCATATATAAAGTCATTCTGCGTCGTTATTTTAATGCACATCAGGTTTTTACAAAACATAGTATGAAATTGTTTAATAGCACTGGCTTGCTAAAACCCCAAACTTCGCAACTATATAACAATATAGGTTTTACCAACTTATCAAATATATTAAGAACGTGATCAACAGATATGTTCATGAATTTGAACAAATATTTTTTAAGCTTGTAAACAGCTTTTTGAGCTTGACCCGATATATATTTTTGACATTCTACCAATGAGCCACCTGAAGTCACTACTCCAAGATAAAAATATTGTCAGGTATTCTACCACCTTTTCTGCACATAACTATGTTTGTCTTATCTTTATTTACTGTGAGTTTCCATTTCGAACAATATTCATATAAACTATTCAAGTTAAACTGCATATCTTCACTTGTTTGTGCAAAAGTTACAATGTCATCTGTATACATTTATATCAATAATTTCAACAATGAAACATCAATACCATTAGACCCCTTTAGAAATAACTCATCTTCTAAATCATCAAGGTATACGGATAGTAAAAATGGGATTAGACATTCGACTTGTACACCAAGTAACCTTTCAAATATTTTACTAGTATCATTTTTTTAACTTTACTCTAGATTCTACCTTTAGATACATCCTTTAAATGACATCAAATGATTTCCCTCTTATACCTAGCTTATACAGTTTATACCAGACATTTCCTCTAAAGAAATAATCGAACGCTTTAGAATAGTCAACAAATAATAAAGGTAATAGAGCTGCTGCTTATTATTAATCACATGATTAATAAGGCTGTTAAACACAAACGGTTTTATAATTTACCCATTTTAGCACGAAAACCAGATTATGCTTCAAATGCATTTTGAAAATAATTTACCGACACATATTTTTTTAAATATCAAAATAGTTGAGCATACATATTCCCTTATTGATATTTATGCGCATAATTATGTCAAAGAAAGAAAATTATTCTTTCTTAATCTTAATGACATGTTAAAAAACAAGCTTAGGTATTACAGTGATTGGAGGAGATTTTAACAAATCAATATATAATATAGATCGAGTTTCTAGAAATAACTGTTACGCAAATTCGGGACAAAACGTAATTAAACTTAACTCAAAGGAAACATATTAAATGATGTATGGAGTGAAAGCAGCCCAGATACAAAACGTTAATTTGAACATATTGTATTTTATTCAACATATACAAACAAACAACATAGAATATGCACATAATCAGAAGTTGTCTGTAATATTGAAATGCTTGTTTCTGTAGCTTTTTGCATAAATATGGATTGGAACGAAAGCATAGCTGATAGAGTTCTTCACCGTGGTAATTACTCATTTACCAGAAAAATGTGTATGATTGACGATTAGACGTTATATATGTTTTATGCGAAAATGCTAGATAAAGAACAGGGTTTAGATATTGGTTCCATATTTCTACACGGTAAATAATAGATACAATATAAGCGCAAGTGATTATATAAAGGATATATAAATAGGGTGTGGACAGATATTTAGGAAGAATAGAAGTTGGGTGCATATCAAATTGGGAAAACTTTACCAGTCAAAAATGATCAGAAACGTTTCGAGTATTTTATGAATTTATAGACAGTAACAAATATTTTGGAGTTGTTCTCGTTGCCTAGGGTTGGGGTGCCATAGAGAATGAAACCGATGTTAATTTCTGTGATAGTTGACGTATCACGAAAGAAAGTTTGTCGAGAGTCGGTATATAAAGGTCAATGCATAAAATAGTGGGTACTACTTTCAACTTCACCACACTCGCAAAGAGGAGAGCTGATAATATTTTTATAATAATGGTGATAGTTAAGACCACTGCAACTAGTATGCACTCGGGTGTGACGTGCCTGCAATCGGCGTTTACCGTAATAATAGTAAAGCTGGCAGACTTGCAATCGACTACGAAGTGCATGCTTCAAGGATGCAATTGAACGGCAATCCCTTACATTATGTGGAAGTTCATTCCAGGCTCGTATAGTTGAACGTAAGAAAGAGGAAATGTAGGAATCTGTGCGTGACATAACCGTTCTTGGGTTAGATGAATTCCGTTGTGAATAATTATGTGAACTGACATTAAAAGGTGCAAGGGATGACAGATATTCTGGAGCAAGGTCATTTTTCATTTTCTAAAAGAGACATAATTTGTGATTAATGCGTCTTTTGACAGAATAGGCCAACATACCTCCGCATGGTGAACATCATTAAAAATTAACTTAAAAGTCCAACAGTCTATTCTACCGGCTTCATTTTGTATCTTCTGCAGTTTTTTTTGTTTTCTGTACAATTATCGCAGACAATATCAGCATATTCAAGAATCGGACGGATGTACGGGAAATAAATAGTTTCTAGACAGTTTCTGCCCAGATGGAACTTGAGCCTTCGCATGATGCATACTCTTTTAAGGGCTTTACTTCTGATGTACTCAAAGTGTTCATGCCATGTACAGCAACTGGAAAGAACCAAACCAAGATGTTTATGCGAATTGATTTCTGAGATTATTTGACCATACATAGACAAATCTGAATAAATATGCGGTATGTTTTTTTCTGGAGATCAAGATTGACTTAGTTTATGCAGGATTAAAGGTGACTAGCCATTTATCGGCCCATGTAGTGATGCTATCAATGTCTCTCTGGATTATTTCAGTGTCTCTTAAAGCTCATCAACGAGATTATAAAGACTAGTACAAAACATGACACATGGAGAAGGAAAAACAGTCACGAAAAAAATAAAATTGATAATAAATAGATAAAACATTTGTTTCATTTATCGAAAGGACTGATGTCCGATCAGCCTGTATTAAATACACGGATCACATGGCAATTTCTCGATTTCTTTAAAAAATCATAAACAAATAGAAATAGGTCCAGGTTACTGGAAATTCAACAATGCATATTAAGATGATGAAAACTGTGTATCCAATGCCTTGAAATTTAGTTTATCATAAAATGAAAACATGAACAAACAAACAAAATGGGAAAATTGAAAGCAAAGAAAAATCCATTGAATTTGCAAAAAAATATTCAAAAGATGTCCGAGATGAAATATCCCCTTAGGAAAAACAACTAAACTATCTAGTAGTCAATGGTATAAATAATGAGGAAAATAATAAGATACAAATGAATTTAGAAGGAATTATATTCAAACAAAGCTAGAGGCACTAAAATAAGATCCCGCATTCAATTTCGAGAAGAAGGTGAGAAAAACAAGTTATTTTGTCCCTTGAAAAATCCAGACAAACAAGACAAGTGTGGATGGCCATTTATTTTTAGAAAAAGTGATATTCTGAATGAAAAAGTAAAGGTTTATAGCAAATTATTTGAATCATAAATTAGATGAAAAATATATTAAAAACTATATTAGCGATATTCGTTCAGAAAATAAGCTAAGCACAAAAGAGGCAAAACTATGTGAAGGTTTTTTCACTAATGAGGAATACAAAAATGCTTTATTGTCAATGATTATTAATAAAAGCCCCGGATTCGATGGCTAATCAGTTGAATTCTATAGAAAGTTTTGGAAATTAATAGGCCCTTTACTGTGTGATGTTCTTTATGAGGGATTCGTCATAAAATAGCTTAGCTACACACAAAAATTGGGAATATTGTCAGTATTATATAAAAGGGGGCCTCACAAATATAGTAAATTGGAGACCAATTACACTTTTAAATGTAGATTACAAAATTGCAGCAAAGGTTTTGTCACTAAGGCTTCAGCGAGTTATATCCTAAGTTGTTAGTTCAGACCAACAAGGGCATATCAAAAATCGTTTTATAGGGTACAACCTTCAAATACAAGGTATTAAAGATTATGCAGATGAGCTGCAATCCGAAAGCGCGATTATATTTCTTGATTTAAGAAAGGCATATGATACGATTGAATGGCATTTTCTATTTTATACACTTAAATTTTTGGATTCCATGATGAGTTTAGCACTTGGATCCACACATTGTACAAAAATTGCTTCTTAAATATTTTCACTAATATATGGAAATCAAATCCGGTATTCCCTGAAAGAGGTATACGTCAGGGATGTCAACTTTCTTCATTACTTTTCATTCTAGCTGCAGAAATTATGGCCCTTCGAATTAGATCTAGTTGCATTGAAAAAGGTATTGCGGTCACTGTAGACAATATAACAGTTCCAGTCAAGATATCTCAGTTAGCAGATGACACGACTCTTTTTGTAAACTCTGTACACGATATCAAAAACGCGTTACAAATAATTGAGCCATATGGCATTTTTTTCGGACTAAGGTTAAAAAAAACTAAAACGGAAGGTATGTGGATAGGAAAAGCCAATGAGTATTCTATTAAACCTGGTAATATCAACTAGTCAAATAAACCAATAAAAGCACTTGGGATTTATTTTGGTCTCAACTCGAGAGAGTGCACATCTTTAAATTGGGATTCTAAAGTAGAAAAATGCAAAGAGATAGTACAAAGTTGGTCAAAATAGCGTATGCCTTTCATGTATTGGTCGTTCCGAATCATGTGATGAAACTTTTAAAAAACATTATATAAAGCTTTTGCGGGATAACAAAAAAATGAAAAAATAAAATGAAGGACCCTTAATGCTGCAAAAATGAAAGGTGGTTTAAACATGATAGATTTAGAATCTTACATTCACTCAGTAAAAATAAAATGGGTGAAATCTTTCATTTCAGAAGAAAAAGCTCATTGGAAAGTTATACCTAAATATATGATGCAAAAGTTTGGTAAGGATTTTCTAGTGTTTTTTTTCGATGAATTCAGATAGTCCAAAAAGCATTGCATCAAGTCCCTTATCTGCCTTTTGAAAGATCTAATTACTCTTTGGATTAGGCTAAAAAATGTGAAACCCCAATCTCCAAAATATTTTCATGACATCAGGAACCAAGTTCTTTGGGGCAACAAATTTATTAATTTCACAACAAATCACTCATTTATGTCATTTTAACTGTATTAAAGCTGCACTCTCACAGATTTACCATTTTTACAACTTTTTTTTTATTTTTTTGTTTTGGAAAGAGCATTCAACTCTGTTTCGCAGATCATTTCAAATGCCTTTTCAAAATACGGGGTAAACAAGAATATAAGAAAGATTGAATATATTGTACTTGGGTATAATATTACTAATCCTGAATATATTTATTTAAACCTAATATTTGCCACTCTAGGTTAAAGCATATATAAAGCATATTTCATCAGCGATAGAAGACGAGAACATGTCGATATTATGCATATCTTTAAAAATGATTTTCTCATTCTAGACTCATACTATAAAAAACAATGAAGTCACAAACAGATGTCTTAATAGTTTTGCTGAATATTTTGGCATCATATAATGATTTAGTGCATTTCGTGTATTATAACATTGTTGTTTTAGTGAATGTGTTGTATATCATTTGAAAAATAAAAATAAAATTTACCGACATCACTTAACAAGGTTATACCTCTAAAACTTTTAAAATGTTCAAATAAACCTTTTTTATGTATTGGAATACACTCTATTTATCTGGAAATCAACCCATTTGCATAAACTTATTTAAAATAATAATATTTGGCCTTATACATTTTACCATGATTAATGAGTTCATTTATAATTTTATCTTGTCCTGAGCTGTGACCCATATTTAATTATTTTATATTCCTTTAAACATCATCAATCAATTCAGTAAACATAATTTTCCTTTCACTGTTCATAATTTTCTCATTAAAATTTAAGATGTCTTCGTTTGGTTAAAAAAATATATCATCTGGGTTATTTATAGCTTTACAATATGTAGTAAAATTGTCTTAAGAAATGTTTCTAGACTGTATCTTAGTTTTTGTATCGTCTTACAACAACTTCCAATACTGTTTTGCATTTTTAAATCTGGCATTTTATAATTTTGCTGTCATTATTTGTCTTTTTCATAGTTAAATAAGCTAACGCTTTTGTTAAATAAACTCCGGGCCTCAGCCATAACCTGACTGGTAATATCTGATTTTTCCCTTCTTAAAATGTTTGATTTGTTGAAAAACAATTTTCTTTCATCACAAAGCTTTTCGTAAATACGACAACTCACCGGCTTACTTGATTGACCTTTTTGCGTGGCATCGTTTATATTGCGTTTGTCTTCACTTAAATATTTTCCAAACAAAGGCTTACTGACTGATTAAATACAAACAGAAAAGTCGTTAATACATAGATCAATATCTTCACCTCTATTGTCACTTCTAATTTTACAAGCAAGTTCAGTTAGCCTGTTCCGTAGATCACTGTTATTCAAAGCATCCAAGTACATGTCTTTATTCGCATCGCGCCATTTATAGTGAAAATCGCCAGCAGATTTATAAGACTTGTTATATTTATTGGGTTTTCGTTTACTATCTGAAGCGACTTTTGCAGATACAGAATATCCCACTAAGTAACGGTCAGACAATATATTAGGTCCATGGGTTATAAACGACGTAAGTTGGGACAATATATTTTGGCTTACAATACAATAGTCAATCAAACTCGAGCAATTTCTGTCAATATAGGTGTATGCTCCAGCAGCATTGCACACTAGCGACTCTGAGACTCGATTGCCTAAAGAATTCTTAAAGCAGCGACCCATTTGCATTTGTACTCTTATCCATTGGTTTTTTTTGGCAATTCTATATCTGTATTGTTATCGTCAGGTAAAATATCCAGAAATACCAATGCATCTGTGTCATGTGCAACATAGTCGGGTAATGTACCAATTCTAGCGTTTCAATCGCCGAGTATCATGAATGAACGCCGAGCTTCGTTATATTTGTCCTGTATGTGTATCATATTTTCAAAAATGGTATCTTACACATTACTCTCATTATGAACTTGTCTGCTAGAATTGCTAGGCACGATATAACAGGCAAATAAATAAGTCATAATTAAAATGATTACCTTTAAGTCTAATCCAAATGTGTGAATCGTTGTGTTTAAAAATACACATGTTATCATGTGCTAGTTTTTCTCAAACATGTATAATAATGCCACCAGAGGTACGTGTTGGTCCTTTCAATTTTTCTGTTCTCAGACGGTTTAGAGTAACATGAATACAACCAGCTTTACTATAATCTAAGTGCCCCGAACCCCAGGTTTCTAAGAAACAAATAATATCATTGCGATTAAATATATGGTCAATTTCTTGTGAATCTAATTAAGTTTGCGCTTTTAATAGTCTCTGCACATTAAGTATCGCGAACCTAACTGTGGGTAAACTATTTACACTCGTGTCGCTTTGTGGATGCGTATCTTTGGAATTTTCATTCACGTTATTTTGTCCTTCGCTCTGATTGAATTTCGCCTTTGGTGACTGTGACTTGCTTTCCGGTGGGCGTGCCCTCTTCGAGCAAACTCTTTGAGTATTCGCTATTGAATTTTCACGTGACCGGGGTCGACCACGTTGCGTTTGTTTACCAACAGTGTACACCGTCGGCATCAGAATGACACATTTATGCGGTTGTGAAAGCGATTTGTTTACTTGCAGCTTGGTATTGTCGACCAGTGTGGCACTTTTTGTCGGCTGTGAGAGTAAAAAGATAAGTTTTGTTATAGCCGTGTTACCCTCGTTTTGGCTCAAAGTCTCTACACTAAAAGAGCCGCCGGGTAGCGAAACTATAGTCTTACAGAACGGTGTTTAGCTCTGTTAGCTTTGAAAATAGGTTAGATGTTCTTTCTGGCTTGTCTGCCTTCGTCAAGGAAGTCCCTGTCAACTGCGTATTTGGAACCAACAAGTTATTTAGCATTTCTCATGACAGTGTCTACTTCAGAACTATACTTGAAAGTGACTATGACTGGCCGCTTTGCTTCATAATTGACATTCCGCCAATTGATTGTCCAGCGTTCTCATTAAACGGTCACTGGGATCAAGGTTTAAGTTGTCTTATAGAAATCGTATATGTCTTTTTTTATAACAGCCTCAATGCCATAAAGAAGTAAATTTATCTTTCGCCCCCTTGTCTCTAGATCTAATATGTTATACGTCAAAGCCATTATTTTTTCAACATGATCATCAAAGTTCTTGACATGAGTACCGACCGTTAATTCATATTGTTCTGCGATTTATCTACCGGGTCATTTTTTGAAAACAGTACCTTTAGTTTTTCATCTGTGTTCATATTCTCAAAAGAGGTCAAACCTACTGTGCCCGTCCAAATTCTCTTCCGTTTGTTGGTGACCGTGTTCCATCGATCCACCCAAAGTGGGCCGGGTGAGCCAGGCTGAATTCCCGCGCAAAACATATCGTTATTTCCATCTCCTGTGAGTCGTTTTATATTTGGGTTCAAGTGCTGTTTTCTATACTTTTAAACACTTCAAATGAACGATTTTAAAAATCCTTTACTTAGACACTCTTAGTCTTTCTTCCATCGAGTCTTTTATGTAGCCATCTTTGGCATTCTCAGACCGCCATCTGCCATGGCGCTTAAACAATCTATCAGGTATACCACGATTAGCAGCAGATGAAGCACCTGCACTCCTTAGAGAATGTAAACAATATTGACTTGTATCCTTAACATGAGGTCTTAATGCATCTAAAAATAAACTTCTAAGGTTACTGTATGCCAAATGTTTACTATCATTTCTAACTTTGTAACCCGATTTAGTTGCTGTTAAGTGACAAAAAATAAACGTATTGGAATCACAATGAATGTTCGCCTATGAAAAATATCTTTCTAGATTCATAACTGGGCACAAAATAGTTCCAGTTCTAGCAATAAGGATCCACGCACCATCGTGATATTTATCGGTTTTACAAGACTCTATGAACAAACTCATGTAAACAGGATTAAACACAACATCGTGTCTACGTAACTGTAACAGTTCTGCGCTACGTAAAAAGCCAGCATATTCTAAAAGAAATGCACAAATTGTCCTCTGATTTTTAACATTGCCCTCCACAAATAATGTTTAATAAATCTTAGTTAACAAATCAAAAGTAACCGGCTTTTTTTTAATAACTGGTTTAACAAGCTTCCGTTTTGCTTCTTCTAGGATGTTTTTACTAAACTAGAATCCGTTGGAGAATGGAAATCAAACAGATCATGAAACCATTTTATACTATAGTATGCTTGAACAATCGGACTAGGTGTATTTGCTGACTGAACAAAAGAAGCTTAATACAAAGCCCCATGAAACGTCTTAGCAGGCAAGGTCTTCTTACTGTTAAGTCCGTTACTCAAAGCCCATTTTGTCCAGCGTTTAAAACCTCTAGTTTAATTGGAATACGTATTTCTTGCTCGAGACTCTTTGAGTAAATCCGGCAGCAAGGAGATCTTGTCCACCAAGACGTCAGGTAACCCTTCAATATCTTCAGCATAACACTGAAAAAATAAATGTAAAAAAGGAAAGAAACACATTAGTAATTCATAGACGAAATTACGAGTTATACATTAACAAAAGTTAATATCAAATTAAACAACTGTTTCGCTTTATTACATTCGTTACTTTATGAATAATTCATTATCTCAATACAATGCATAGATACCCACTCATAATAACCAATGTGCCGATACTAACTCATTGTTATGATATAGCAAACGCCCTAATTTATAAAACGAATTGATTCATACAACTCATAAAAGTGTATACATGTACATGTCTGCATATAATAATCCAACAAAATACACTAGATTCACACTATGTGCAGATACCCGCTCATTGTAAACCAATGTGCCGATACCAGCTCATTGCAAAAATTTCGACATACGTCTTTCAGAAAAGTTCACTAAACTTGAATAAGTCTATAAAAGCAAGAGCAGCCTTACAATTTACGTAAAAACTGGTAACTGATTACGTGAATTTAATTCTCAGGGTCAACATATTGAACTTGAGATTTTCATTCCCGCAAATACCTCCTCCGTTTCTATAAGGAGTATAATATTTCTTATCAGTGGACAAGAACATCCAATCCTTGACAATTGACCTGAAAATCCCGGACTTATCACATATCAAAGGCCAGTAACTTGCCGATTTCCACTCAGGGACAATTAGAACACCACTTGTTTTGAAACTGCGCATTTTTGAAAGCACCCTGGCAACAATTATGATAGGTGGAACAAATGAGCCAAAAACCGAGTCCCAGTCATAAGTAAATGCATCAACACCTGATGATTTATAACACCAAAATCTAGAATAAACAAGAGCTGTCACAGTATGTGACGAATGCCCCCGAATGAGACATTGACCTATGAACAAGGTCAGTACATGAAAAGTTAAAAGATCAAACACTGACCTTTGATGTATGCATGTGGATCTTGCGTACGACACACAATCTTAATATATGCCGAACACATGTGACACGTTTTTGTTGTAATTCTGTCATATACATGACAAAATTACAGCCCGGTTATGACATCTATGTGCATATATGCAGCATTTCATAATAATATAAAGTAGAATAATTATAAAAACACTAATTACCTGTCATTGATGTTTTAAAACACCACGTGAGACCCATGCATGGTCACTGTAATACGTCAGTGTTTTTGTTGGTCTTACGCCAACTAACCCAGAGATATAGATATGGTCAAGACAAGAACCTAATACATGGGTCGGTGAGTGAGAATACTGGCGAAATCCTTTTTCTACGAGCGTCTGGCATATTCGAGGCATTGGACGGGCTAACGCATTTTGGTTGAAATCACCATTTATAACAATTGACGGTTGACTTTCTCTGATCTGTATCTGGTTTATTTGATCTAGCAGGACAGTTTCCAGGTGCACATTCGTATTTCCTTATGTGGGCGAGTTGTACACTGTTATCACATAAATTGTGTCCTTTGATATCATTACAAGTTGACACGTAAGGGTTTGGAGTAAATGGTCTGAATAAGAAGCTGACTTGGTACACTGAGTTTTTTTTTAACAAGTACAGCAACTCCACCCCCTCTTCCATCACTTACACAGAGCTTGTCAGATCGGCAAATGTATAAATCAGCTTCAAAGTCAGTGAAATTAACGTTGTTTTCACTGAGCCATGTTTCTGTTAAAACAATTATATCAGTGCCCAAAGCAACCGGGTCATTAATGAGGCCTTGTTTATGACATGGAAATGACCTGATGTTGAGAGCGGACACAACAGAAGCATCGTCCCATATGCTGAAGAAATCATAGTACCGTGGCATATTTCTGTTGTTTCTGAGACGGTCCATTTCCTTCAGCACACGTTTATTTATCGTAAGTTTTGTAATGTCAAGGTTGATGATATACAATCCTGCGAGAGTCCTAGCTCTACTAAATGCTACATAAGCTTGCCCACTACCGAAGCGACCATCAAAAGAGACGACAATATTGTCCATGGTAAGTCCTTGTACCTTATGGATTGTACACGCCTATGCTAACTTTAAGGGGAACTGATACCTTGTTACAGTTAGGTTTGCGTTTTTTCGTGTGACTGTGAAAAAAGTTTCTGATCTCAATATAGGTGTTGAATTAGGGTGGTCTTTTAGCTGTAACATAAATGGTGACTTTTGTCTTGAATCATGACCAACACTTGGATTATCAAATTTAACAGCAATAGCAAGTATTAATTCTCTGCCCGATTTAATGAGAGCAACAATTTGCGCTTGGGCTCCATTTACTAAACCATCTGCAACATCAAGGTTCCTGATAAGCATTACTCTTGCTCCAAGAGCTAGCATGACTTCTGAAGGCAATCCTCCAGTAAACTTTGAATCATTTTTTAGTTCAAAGTTTTTCAAGCTCTCCGGTTTTTTGTCAATAGCTGCAATTATTTGAATAGGTTGCTCAAGCCTTTCCAACTGTCTATCGTTGAAATCATCGACATGACAATTTCTTGCATACACATGTTGATAGGCATTCAATTCTTCATTTTCAGGAAATTCTCTTGACTTCAGTACTTCTGTGTCATCTACAGTGTGAGCACCATTGCGTACACGATTAAGTAACTCGGCAAAGTTGAGGTCCTCCTTCTGTCTCATAATTCTAGTTAGCTCTGTAAACATGAAGCAATTCCAAAGAGATCCATGCAATCTTGCAAGATGATCTGATACTGGCATGAACACAAATTGCTGTCTTACGGGTTGTAACTGATAGAGATCCCCTAGAACAATTATTGAGACTTCTCCAAATAATTTTATAGAACTCTTAATTTTTGTCAGTCTATGATGTATTTGCAGAAGTAGATTGCTTCCAACCATAGATATTTCATCCACAATAAGTAAGTCAAGATTACCTATTTTTGCTCTGAGCGTATTTCTTTTGTCATCTGAGAGTTTTATAAAGCTTTTTGTTTGACCAAGGGGTAGCAGAACTGCAGAGTGGAGTGTTGTTCCAGATATATTATGTGCTGCTGTGCCAGTTGGGGCTGTAAGAAGAATATGAATGTCATCTGGGTTCTGACCTTCCACCTGTAATGTTCTCAATGCCATTTGGTAAATGGCTGATATCAGGTGTGATTTTCCTGTTCCAGCTCCCCCAGAAATGAACAGAAGAAGCTGATCTGGTTGAACACTATTTTTATGGGATTGTACTTTTTGTTTACACAACTTAAAAACAGCTTGAAACGTTTCTCTCTGTTCGGTATTAAGGTTTCAAATGTGGTTGCAGTACTGATGTTCAGGCCATAATCCTGGCTGTATCTCGAGGAATGATGAAGAACCGGCTGAGGCAACTGGAATATCTGTCAGTGTTTGTAAATTATTAGTGTGATCACTTGGATTCAAGATAGCAAACTGTTCATCTTCAGTAATATCCTCGTTGTCAGCATTTTCCTGAATAGTAGATGGAGCAATACTATCAAAGGCATGAACTGGAGGACCAAATTCTTCAAATTGTTCAGCAGCTTGTGTAATGATATCTGCTTAATATTCGAGCTCAGCTTTGTTTTTTATAAATAATTTGCATGTTTTGATCATAGTTCTCTTGATATGATGGTAATTGTAGCAAGTTTTCTTCAGTCGACCATGGGAGGAAAAGGAGTAACTGTGAGTAATAAAATTTCTGTGGGTTTTTTAGTTCTGAATGGTGGTGGTATCTCAGAACAGATCTTTAGGAGTTTTTCTTCATTGTTCCAAGGTTGTTCTTTAACACTATTGAATGATCTGTTTGTTCCGTGTTTTCATTTTCTGAGTCTATTGATTGTGTGAATGTCCGTTTTTGTGCGTAGGTAACAGCAAACTCTGCTAGGCACATTTCTTGCAGCTGGCCAGGTCTGGCTGTATACCTGTCAATTATTTCATTAAACATTTCAGATTTCTGCCTTTGCAGTTGTTCCTCTCTTTTTTATTTATAGGGCGTAAACATACTGTTCAAGACTAATTTCTGTCTTCTGCAACAATTCATCTAATGAACTGATTTTGTTGTCTTCAAGAGTGTCATATATATTTGTGAAAATGCTAGAAACAGTGTCAATGGTGGCTGCTTTAAACGCAAGATCGTCAGATTCCAAAGGAGTAGCTATCAAAGTGTGAGGTGATGGTAACTTTGCATAGTTAAATCGACAATTTGTACTCTTTTTCTTGCATGTTGCTGTATGATGATGTCTCTGTACAGTTGTAACAAGTTTGTGAAGATCTGGTTCATCTTTCTCTGATCGTATATTGCATGTGATGTATGTGTCAATAAATTCTGTGTTATCTTCATTTGGGTCACTGACTTTTGGAGCATTTTCCACCAAAATAACACAGTGTGCATGGGGTGATCCCCTTTGCTGAAATTCGATCCTATATGTATAGTGTGTTATTTTTCCAAGAGGCTGAGCTGGACTGAATTATATGTCGTTGAAAAAAACACTGTAGTCTGTGATCGAAGTGCCTGGCCGTTGTAACTGGGTTTGACCGCAACAAAGCTGTTTTTTCTTCCCATGAAAGGTTTTCTATTTCTTCATCACTGGGTTGTTTGCCCTATTGTCTCAAAATGGCATTGAGTGTGTCTGGCCATTTCAAATCAGCTGATGAAAGTGTAACAAAGAAAGTGAAAATGCCAAACTGTTTTACAGCTGCCATGAGTTTGTACATACATTTTTGCCAGTATGGTGGTGATCTACGGACTGTTTGCAGGAAATGGTAGACTTTGTCTTTTAGAATTAAGGACTGAATTTTTTTCTCAGGATCTTTGATGAAACTAGCGTCAATGGTTTGCTGTGATGGTAGAGCTTTGTAAGATTTCCGTAGAGCTATTGAAACTGAGTCCATGGCCTGTTTATGTTTAGTAATGTGTTGAGCAAAAAAAAGGTAATCTATACTTTTTTTTAAAAATTCCACTGCAGTTTAACACACGGGCATTGAAGTATTTCTTTGGAGTAATTTTGATATCTCTGCGTACATCAAACCCATAACAACCTGTACGAAAGAGACTAGGGAAATATTGCTCCTCACACCCGGTATCCATCATGAAGTGTAGCGGATGATTTCCTTCCCCTGGAGCTATTGTCAGAATATTGGAAGCATCTGATGCAGGGTCATTGGGCTGAATACATGTATCAAATTGTGTCTCCTCTAAAGCTTGTGTTGGCAATGGCATGCCATCATCTGAAGACTCAGAGTCAGAAAACTGAGAGTCTGAGTGTTCACTTTCAAAAGGGTCTTTATGACTTTCATTATTTGCATCTGTGTTGTCAGGGCAATTATCTTCTTCCTTGTCAACAAAACTTTGCCAGATAACCGGATTATCCTGTTCACTTGTTGATTCCCAGTTTAAACTTTCTACAACATTTTGGTAATGCCTATTGTTGAGTAAGAGCCACTGTAATGCCTGTCGGACTTTATCTGGTCGAATGTTCTGATATATAACATGTCCTTTGTAAGAAGTCTTTCTTTTCAACTTTACAGGCAGAATGCCAGATGTAGAAAGTGTTCCAGGGAGGCTGCTACAAACATCATCTGCCTGAACAGATATATTTATAACTCTGCCTATAATGCCTTTTTGTTTTCCTCTTGGCAACTGAACAATTTTCATAAATGGGTACCTCATGGCAAGGAGTCTAGTTTTAAACTCAGTCAATTCTGACAAAACACCTGGGGTATCAGGAATTGACAACTTGGGCCTGTGGTGGAATTTTGTCCTTGTTGATGTATCTGTGGCAGGTGCAACAGATATACTGTTTTCCATTTGGAGAAATTTTATTTGTGTTAATGTTTCTGGAAATGTTAGATTGTAGTTTGAATTTTTGAAATCTGTTTCTAAACAAAGATCTATGACATATGGTACACACATACTCTGTAGCGCTTCTGATGTTACATTTAAATTTTAATAATGATCCTTGAATGTCTGTTGGGAACCTAGTTTTAAACTTTCTACCTTTATCTCTGAGCCTGTCCTCTTCTGTTTGCTGGCCAGTGCGCTGTGTTCTGGCACATGTCTTTCTACCTTTATCTCTGAGCCTGTCAAGTTATGTTTGCTCGCCAGTGCGTTGTGTTCTGGCACATGTTCTTTTACCTTTATCTCTCAGCCTGTCCAGTTCTGTTTGCTCGCCAGTGTGTTGTGTTCTTGTACATGCCTTTCTACCTTTATCTCTTAGCCTGTCCACTTCTGTTTGCTCGTCAGTGCGTATGGTTCTGGCACATTTCTTTCTACCTTTATCTCTCAGCCTGTCCACTGCATTTTTCTCCATTGTGCGTTGTGTTCTGTCACATGCCTTTCTGCATTTAACTCTGAGCATGTCCACTTCTGTTTTCTAGCAAGTGCGTTGTGTTCTGGCACATGTCTTTCGACCTTTATCTCTGTGCCTGTCCACTACTGTTTGCTGGCAAGTGCGTTGTGTTATGGCACATATCTTTCTACCTTTATCTCTGAGCCTGTCCACTTCTGTTTGCTGGCCAGTGCGCTGTGTTCTGGCACATGTCTTTCTACCTTTATCTCTGAGTCTATCAAGTTATGTTTGCTCGCCAGTGCGCTGTGTTCTGGCACATGTCTTTCTACCTTTATCTCTGAGCCTGTCAAGTTCTGTTTGCTCGCCAGTGCGTTGTGTTCTGGCACATGTCTTTTTACCTTTATATCTGAGCCTATCCACTTCTGTTTGCTCGACAGTGCGTTGTGTTCTGGCACATGTTCTTTTACCTTTATCTCTCAGCCTGTCCAGTTCTGTTTGCTCGACAGTGCGTTGTGTTCTTGCACATGCCTTTCTACCTTTATCTCTTAGCCTGTCCACTTCTGTTTGCTCGTCAGTGCGTATGGTTCTGGCACATTTCTTTCTACCTTTATCTCTCAGCCTGTCCACTGCATTTTTCTCCATTGTGCGTTGTGTTCTGTCACATGCCTTTCTGCATTTATCTCTGAGCATGTCCACTTCTGTTTGCTAGCAAGTGCGTTGTGTTCTGGCAAATGTCTTTCTACCTTTATCTCTGAGCCTGTCCACTACTGTTTGCTGGCCAGTGCGTTGTGTTCTGGCACATGTCTTCCTACATATATCTCTGAGCCTGTCCACTTCTGTTTGCTGGCCAGTGCGCTGTGTTCTGGCACATGTCTTTCTACCTTTATCTCTGAGCCTGTCAAGTTATGTTTGCTCGCCAGTGCGTTGTGTTCTGGCACATGTCGTTCTACCTTTATCTCTGAGCCTGTCCACTTCTGTTTGCTGGCCAGTGCGCTGTGTTCTGGCACATGTCTTTCTACCTTTATCTCTGAGCCTGTCGAAGTATGTTTGCTCGCCAGTGCGTTGTGTTCTGGCACATGTCTTTCTACCTTTATCTCTGAGTTTGTCCAGTTCTGTTTGCTCGACAGTGCGTCGTGTTCTGGCACATGTCTTCCTACCTATATCTCTGAGCCTGTCCACTTCTGTTTGCTTGACAGTGCGTTGTGCTCTGGCACTTGTCTTTCTGTCTTTATATCTCAGTCTGTCCACTGCATTTTTCTCCATTGTGCGTTTCTGTCTTGCACATTTCAAGCCCTCTTTATTTTTAAGTTGGTCAAGTTTGATTTGTTTGTCAGTACGTTGTGCTCTTATAAGCTTCTTGCGCTGCTGATCTCTGAACCTGTCCATTTTAATATGCATGTGACTGCATTCTGCTCTTGTATGCTTTTTCCTTTGTACATTTTTGAGTCTCTCAGCTTTGGCCCATTTGTCACTTTGTTCTGCCCTTACATGCTTTCTATATAAGTTTTGATTTATTGCACTTAATTCGTATCTGTATTGTGAATTTGCACATACCTTTTGTTTGCTTTTTTTTACATTTTCAATTTATGCGGTATTGTTGTCCCTGTACATTTCTTGTCCATTTCATTTTTATACAGGTTTGTATTTTTTGCACTTTCACTGACAGTATTTGCCAGTCGGTAACACTGTTTTTTTTGTCTCTGTTCCTGCAAAACAGTCTCTTTCCTGTTATGGTCTTTTTGTTCATCATTTGGTTTTCCTCTATTTTGAACATGTGTTTTATGAAAACTTAACTGACGGGGAAAGTCTGTGAAAAGACCTTCTTGTAAGCACCTTTTCACATGATGTCTTAACATTGTCAGATCTAAAAATTGAGCTGTAGTATCAGTCAGTAGCCTGTTAGCATTTGCAAGTGCAAAAAAACACATAAATTGGTACAGCCTTGAGATTGCCAAACTTTATACTGAATTTCTTGAAAATTCACAATTTCGTAAAGAGTTTTCAGTTGGTTTTCAACAGCCGTAACATGAGTTAAACTGTACAAACTGTCAGACACTATTATCTGTCCCTTTCTTTGTGCTGACACCACAAAGTGATTTTGTGCATAATGGATTTGCACTGCATCAACATTTTTTGGTATACGTATGTCACTTGGTCTATTGGGATGTAGCGACAGGGCATAAAGGTATGATGGAGGATGAAGTCCTGTGTTACAGTTGAACTGTGCCTTTAGAATTTGTGATGCATAATCAGCAATCTGGATTGACATTTCCCCATTCATCACATCATCTGGACTGATTCTATGTAATGACTCTTCATGAAGACCCGACAACTGAAATTATTAAAAAATAAACATGTAAGCTTAAAACTGACTATATTAGGTATTTCCTATCATTTTACACTAGGTTTATTTACGTAATTTCTGGTATATAAGGAATACAAATGTACATAGTACACGTGTGTACTATAATTGTTAATTTATAAAGTCAAGAAAGGCATAGGTTATGGCTTGGACAATAGCTGATTATTTATATCTTTTAGACAAGGGGAAATGCTCAAACATTTGTTTATATAAAGGCCTTGTTTAGATGATCGGCAACATTCAGTATTTCAAGGTTGATATTAATTTGCTAAATTGCAATGTTTTTTTGATAAATTATAATATAACTGAAAATAGTGTCAACAGCACTTGTTTGTCAGTGGACTATTACCTATACTTGAGCAGATAATAAACTTGCAGTCAATCTTGATAAGAGAGTAGCCAGTTATCTGTCTAAGAAATTTTAAGAGGAAATGAGAATTACAGGTGTTGAAATTGTTCTATAACTCCATGTTAATATTATCATTTTACCCCAGTTGTCATTGTTGGTGAAGAACTTGTAGGCTGGCAGGAATTATCTGACTGATGAATGTCTGAAGTGCCATACACCTGAAAGGATAATGATTATATATCACATTTGTAGACATAACAGAGTTTTCAATACTTGTTTGGTTGGGATTTATTTGGTATTCATCTGTACTTAACTCAAATAATGACAATAAAATAACATAAAACACACTTCTCCTGGTTAAGATTAGCAGCTTAAGCAGTTAACCAGTGGCATATTGGTAGTATTATATGGTGTGAAGCAGTAAAGAGCTTTCACTGTAGTGCAATGGGATTTTAATATACATTAATTGTTAAATTGCTATTATATCTTTGATAAGCATCAAACAATTATTATACAAAAATCAAAACATATTGAAAATGAATTAATTTATTATTGGATCAACATACCTGGTTTTGCCTTATTCTCCTTTTCCGCGCTCCCTCCTTTTCCTTTTCCCGTTGACAAGTGCGACTTTAGATATGAACTCTGACCTAAAAAAAATTTTTTTTTCAAATTTATTTACAAGCATATATAAGAAGGCCAAAATAATACCAATAAAATTAAAACGTGAGTTTGCCCAAGAGGGCAAAGTTATTCATTTTGAAATAAAAAATGTAGCTGAAACTTGTTCCTAAAATGTAACAGACGTTTCTTTATAATATAAAATTACATCTGTTTTTGGTTTAAATGATGAATGGTGTAGTACTATTTTATAGAATTTTGGTATTAACAATTTAATCTTCCTGAAGGGCAAACTCTTTTTTCATTTCTTATCTCAATTTCTAACATGTAATGTAAACTAGTAGTGGTGTTTTGTTAAACATTTATGTCATATTAAATAACAATTTTCAAAGTATCTAAATGCAAATATCAAATAACTGAGATGAGGAATATAATTATTATATTGGCTTTTGAAATCTTATACATTGTTACAAATAGAAAGGATAGCAAAACACATATATACCAATAACAGAAATAAGAGGTATCTTTTTCATTCAACTAATTAATAATAAAAAAGTTGAAAGTATTTACTAAGATTGGTAATGGGATAATAGCAGACTTCTACATAAGTATAGAGGAATACAGTGTTACTCATTGTTATAAAAATGATGATTACAAATGCAGAAATAAGGCAAATTTGGTCCTTTTAACCCAATATTAATGAGAAATAGAAGATATTAATAAGATGTGTAATAGGAAGGAAATATTTTGGCTTTTGAGCATGCATATCTTGGTACAAAAAAACACATAGTAAGCAAGAAATAAGACATATCTTGTATATAAAGTTGCTGCCGCAAAACTATGGAATTCTCTCCCGGACACTCTCAGAAAAGAATCATCACTTTATTCATTCAAAAGAGCTCTCAAAACACAACTTTTCAAAACTTCCTACAACGTATAGATAACAACTGTGACTGTTTTTATTCCTACTTATTTTTACGATACAGTACTACAGTAACTATATATATACATATTTGGTTTCATGTTGTTGATTTCTTATTCTTATTTTACTTTTTTATGCTTATTTTATTGCATATGGCATTTTAAGACGCTTTATGTGTGTGTGTGTGTGTTTTTACAACATATGAGTTTCACTTGAATTGGTTTGATATGTTAAAATATGTCACTTTTGGTGATTTCCACATATCTGCGATATGTCACATGTTTAATTGTAAAGCGCCCTTGAACGTATTTTTTTATGAAAAAGGCGCTCAACAAATCTGGTATAATAATAATAATAATAATAATAATTGTCCATTCAACACATTCATAATGAGGAATAGAAGGTATTACTAAGGTATGTAATGGGGGTAATTCTGACTACCACATTAGTATAAAAGAATACAATGTTACTCATTGTTATAAAAATGATGAAAACAAATGAAGAAATAAGACATATCTTGTCCATTCAACACATTCATAATGAATAATAGAAGGTTTTACTAAGATATGTAATGGGGGAAATTCAGACTACATGTACCACATTAGTATAAAAGAATAAAATGTTATTTTTTTTCATTGTTATAAAAATGATATGTTTTCTTGTTTTAACTGATATATAAAAGAAATCCAATATAATCACTAAGAAACGAAAAGTTATACACAAGTAAAACAGGAAACAATGTGACCTATTATTCAAGAGTAACATTTTTTTTTGTAATTTCAGGCATTTTGAAATTAAATTAAGTTTACTTGAATTATTATGGATTTAAAATATTTTCACAGTGTATGAGGATAAAACAATGTTTCTTGGTCTCGGCAATATATAGATTTAGTAATGTGATAATTGTTATGCATTTTTCATGAAGTCATCGTCATCATCCTTTTGAAACTGTTCTTCCTGTTTTCTAAACCTCTCCTCTGTCAGAGTAATCTCTAACTCCTCAACCTTTTTCTGTTTTTCAGCTAAGGTTTGCAGGACGTACCTCTCGCGTTGTTGTAGGCTGATAATCTTCTGACTATTTACTGACGTCTGCAATTGGTATTCCTTCAGCAGAAGATTATATTGCATGTTCTGAGCTTTTACTAAGTTCTTCACCTTCTCCATTATGTCAGCAGCTTCTTTACTTTTTCCTGTATTGGCATAGTAAAGTGCTGACGTAATGTGCAGTTCAATATTGCCAAAGCGATCACTAGTGGTGTCCTGAAGCGTCATGAGACGCTCTTTCTTTGGTGTTGAGACCTCACTTTTGGCTGCAGGTTGTTTTACATTAGCTGCACAATCCTGTGGAACAGCCAGACTATAGTTGCCATACAGGATAATGGTGGATGATCCACTGTCAGGGGACTGTGCATTTTGGCTTGTAGAACAATTTCCTTGTGAAGATGTAAGTGGTGTTAACAGTCCATGACTTGAAGCAGAACTTATATCTTTTTCACACTTGGTTTTGGAACAACTACTTTCTTGTGAATACTAAAGCGGTGTCAATAATCCATGGCTTGAGGCACTACTTGCATCATTGCACTCCAGGGTGGTTATTTCAGAACAATCCAACTGAGCAGAAGTGATAGGTGTATTTCCAGCCGTCTGCTTTGAATCCATATTTGCAATTTCACTTCTTTAAGTATCAAACAGTTATAATGAAGCTGACAATTTTATTAAAAATTTATGTGAGTTTTGAATGATTATGAAAGAACTGGAACTGAAAGCAGACAAATAAAGTTTTGTTAAAATTAATGAACAATTATATAACATGTATTTTGGAAATAAAAAAATGTAATGGAGAGTCATCTGAGTGGAACTATTATATGATACTTCATCCTAAAAATGATTCAATGAAAAATGAATGTGCTCCAAATGGCCTTTGTGAGCGACTGTCCCTGTAAAGGAAGGTGGAGGACACAACAGGCTACCTCATCCTAAAACCAATGAACCTTATATAATTGGAGAATAACATTTAAAGGAATGCAACCCAAATATTGCAATAGAAGCGTTCTATACCTTTAATACAAATACAAGCACTCTTTAATCTGCAACATGTGTCCCCTCATTTCTCTAAGAAAAGATTTCATGTAAATGTTTTTGTGAAAATGGCTTTAGTCAACTCCCACTCAAAACAAAAGAAACTCCACTTTTGCATCAAATTATAAGACTACACCACAATTCTGAGAAACCAAAGACATGCATACAGAACCCATCTTCATTAAATATTTTAAGTGGTTATGTATATTAGTAAGGATACACTACAAAGCAAGGCATTTTCTACTGTGCTATCATTTACAGTATAGTTCAGAGAAAATATACATTGACTTGTGGCTTTTGAAGGAATTAATCTTTGTTGGGATATATGGAATTAATATATTCCAACGACTCAGAAAAAATGCTGCAAAGACTATGGAAAAATGTTGCACTTACACAAGTTGGTTGGAATAAAATTCATTGCGTACCAAATTGTTGTACTGTTGGTGTTATGTAATGTAAAGATTTTAAGCTGTATAAAAGGAAAGGAGATAATTTTCTTCTAAAAATCAAAAATGTTCATAGTGGCTGGGTATTTTAGACTGGAAAAGGCATGAATGAAAATGTATATTTTTTCTCTGATCTAGAAAGTACTGAAAGCCTGGGTACATTGAGTGGATGTTGTCCAGCACCAGGAACGAGGACCTAGCCAAATATTCAAGCCAAGCGTAATATTTACGAAAGCTCCATAAGAACAGTATTTAATATCTTGTACAAAACATTATCTGTTTTGGGTCATTGTATTAGAGAAATAATATGCTGATTTTATAGTAAACGTCGGTTGGTTTTTATCTGATATTTTAGTTTTTAAACTTGACTTGAATGGTGTCATATGATATTGCACATAATAAAACACTACAAAGATAAAGTATTACTTACATATCGGATCATGACATGAATCATACTGAAATGACTTACTAACAGAGTATCATATACACACACATGTAGATCTGAATGTCACAACTTGAAACTAGATGTACTAAGTAAAACCATTGAGGGGGTTCTTAGTGCACCACATGTCACCTTAATATGCCAAAAATCTTTACCATGGGATTGAAAATCCTGTATATTTGACAACAATACAGAGTTGGTCTTGCAAATTTGACATTGCCTTTACGTGTGATATACATATGGCAAGTTATTTTAAATTGCCTCTGAACATAAAACAAAATACCACCCATACTTGACAACCTTCACTCTTGTGTCCTTATATTCAGCATTCCATTGTGAACAAACACTAAGTCAAAAGTGTATCTTTCAACTTAGAGGTAGGGACATGGGTCTTGCACGCGACAAGTCGTCTTGGTATGTCGGACACATGTGGGAAGTCATTTTAAAATATGTCCATACATTGGAAAGTTACAGCCCGGACACGACAACCTATACTCTATGTCCTTATATGCAGCATTCCATTGTGAATAAACACGAATAGTGATCTTGACCTTAGAGGTAGGGACAGGGGTATTGCACGCGACACGTCGTCTTGGTATGTCGGACACATGTGGCAAGTCATTTTAAAATCTGTCCATACATTGGAAAGTTACAGTCCGGACACGACAACCTATACTCTATGTACTTATATGCAGCCTTCATTGTGAATAGACACCTAAGTGTGACCTTGACCTTAGAGGTAGGGACACGGGTCTTGCACGCGACACGTCGTCTTGGTATGTCGGACACATGTGGCAAGTCATTTTAAAATCTGTCCATACATTGGAAAGTTACAGCCCGGACACGAATTATTTAGCCGGACACACGGACGGACGGACGGTGCGATTTTAATATGCCCACCTTCGGGGGCAAAAAAAGGCCGGAGTTCAGCAGATCTTGTTTTATATCAAAAGCTAACTGTCCAGTACTACCCAAACTACCTGAAGTTCAAAAAACGTCATCTAAGAACAAAATCACCTTTTTTTCCCTCGCCCCGCCATTTTGCTATAAGGGGACGAGTAAATTTTGTATATAAATAGGGTGTCACACCTAAACCAAATGGTTAAACTAAAACAAATTAATATGAGGTATCACCATTTTCATCTGTGAATGAAAATCCTAAATATTCTGTATGCTCAGAATAAATATCTAAAAAGTGATATGCAAAATGTATATCAAATTTAATCATCCAGCTACCCTTTTCTAAACACATCAAAGCAAGTCTGGGATCTTCATATTTGATAGATTGCTTCCATACATGTTTGTTCACCATTCTTAAATCCAGAATTAAACGTTTTTACCGTTATTTTGAACGGATACAGAAAGAGTGTTTACAACAGTAGGTACATGCAAGCATTTTTCAATCAAATTCCTATCCAATAAATCATTAATTGCTTGTGCAACAAACGCACTCTCTTTCAATGCCAACGCATTATTACTCATTATTGATTTTATAGGTAAAGAATAGAAAGGAATTTTGTAACCAAACAATATAGTGTCTAGAATAAACTGGCTTGCTCCTTTACTCTCCCAGAATTTAAAATGCTCTTTTAACCTATTTCTAACTATGATTTCTTTTTAACCTTGCTCGTTAACAAAAAAGTCATCCGTGAAATGGTCCCGATAATAAGTAAAAGTTCTAAAATTAGAATACTCATCTTGAATCTCACTGTCAGGATTTCCTGTTATATGGGACGTATCACTTTCTAGCGGGTAGTTCAGGTTGGCTGAATGGTGTATTGGCTATTGGTGTATGGACAATTTCGTCTGATGTGGTTGGCTTCACCGCAAGCGAAACAGGGTCCGTAAGAGCCTTGAAAGGAATAAGGCTTCCCCCCGTACTGCTGTGTAGATTGTTGAAGAAACTGAGGCCCGGTTCCGGTGACCTGTGAACCAAGCACTCTACTAGACCCAGTGCTATCAGAATAACCATAAGCAACAGCAGGTTTAGAGTTTCTTCTTTTTGATGGACTTGTTCTTCCTCTTTTTGATGGCTCGAGATTCAGCTTTAGTGAGACGGGATTCATCTTCCGTGTCACTTGCGAGAGGGTGCGACTCGTATTCACGCACGCTCGTCCAAACCGCCCTCACTTCCGTCGGCAATGCGAATGTGTTTGTTCTGGACACGACGCTTCTCACGTACCTCAGACAGCAGTTCCGAAGCATATTCGAGTTTAATATTTTTCGTACTGCAAACGGTTTCCTTCAAACATCCAATTAATGTCTTTTTCGGTTTTCAACTTTTTTAAATCACTTGCTGAGACAGAATTTTCACGTACCTCGTCTTTCAATGGCGAAAGGTCCCTTTTAAGTCCTAGCAACTCTATCAAAATTTCGTGTGAACTATCGTTTGTATCACGTGTTGGAGTTTCACCACCGTTGTGCTCCATTATCGATAAGCGAAAAAAATAACGTTTGTATACGGCTGTACCCAAAGGCAAAATGGAGATATCACGCTACAAATGCACGAAATCCTCATGCATTTCCTGTAAAAAAACTAGCGACACCTATCAGAGGCATACAAACAAGGGAAATGAATTTTTGTCTGATTCGTTAACTTAAACGGCAAAAATTACATTTATGTTTACTTGTATACATTTGTTTAAGGAAATTACAAGTCATGGCGAAAGCTTACAAATCGGTTTAAGGTGAAGGCTCTATGATGCACTATTACTCACAAAGATATTTACCATATTAAATAAGATTGTTTTTAATTTACAAAAACAGGAATACTATATGTCGGAAAAATCTTATGAAGGATGTTGTGTTTAATTTGAAAGATATGTGCAGAAAACGCGGAAAAAACGATTGTAGATCACAGTAAATCGTTTAGCCTTTACCAATCATTTATTTATTTTTTTAGTTTTCAGCTACTAAATATACGGTTATAAACTTGTTATCAGTTTTTACTTTTTCCATAAATGTATTATTTAGTAAGTAGTTGAAGGTTTATCACTCAAAATTAATGTTTGCTATACACGTTTGTATCGATTTTTGATAAAAGTGTCACTTATACAAATGTAGCAAATCATCTAGAACGAAAACAGGTACGTGCGTGGAAAAAGATTTTAGATAGATAGATAGATTTATTTCAGCATAAAATGTACATAGCATGGAATTAAACACATGATAAATAATATCAGGAATAAAATATATCCATGTTAACTACATTATATATCTAAGGATAACACAAAAAAGGGATTGATAATCCCTTATTTCCATTGTGGTCCTTATATAACAAACTAGTTGACATAGGAAGACATGCTATTAAGAAATTATAATTAAAAAAAATAAAAAATAAAAATAAATAAATAAAACAATATCACAGTAGAAGACTGATTATGTATTAATTGTATTGCATATTTAAATATAAATAATAATATGTTAGGTAAAATAAGAAGTATCACAGTGTATCACAATTGAAGTGCTGTTCAAATACTAGATTAACAGAATGTATTCAACAATGGACAATAAAACAAGACATAAATATCCATGAATAATAGGTATGCTAAATTAAAAAATGTAAGATTACCTTGGAAATGAATCTATCTATTACAATATAAAAAACATGATATATGAACAGCCCTAGTCCAACAGATATGTTTTAAGGGAAGATTTAAAAGACTTCAAAGACTTGCTGAACCTTATTTCCTTAGGGAGATCATTCCATAGAGAGCATCCGCGGTAAGCAAAGGATTTCTTACCAAAACTATTGACCTTTGGATATGAAAAACGCCTACTATCCATAAAATCAGTGCCCTGAGATGTAGCGGACATTCTGAATCTAGTTTTATAATTGTGTGCCACACTAACGGGGTTAAAATGTTCACTTAGATATGAAGGGGCCAATTTGGAATGAATCTTAAAAACATGACAAAGAGTTATAAAATCAACCCTTTTGTCCACAGGTAACCAGTTAAGACAATTAAACTGAGATTTTCCAATGTGGGACCTAGATTCTAAATTTAAAACAAATCTCATTAGTTTGTTTTGTGTGACCTGAAGCTTATTACGCAAGTCTTGGTTAACAGAATAAAACCAGATGGTAGAGGCAAAGTCTAGATGGCACTGAATAAGGGACATGACCAGTAACCTTTTTGTGTGCTGGGTAAGGTACTCACGCTTCCTAAATAAGAATTTTAACCTTGTTTTTGCCTTTTTCATGACCGACCTAGCCATGTCCTCAAAAGACAAGCAATTATTAATGGTTGCGCCTAAATATTTTACTGAAGTTTTACATTCAATTGGCGAACCTTTGCAAGTCACGTTTAGATTGCCTTTAGATTTAAACCTCTTTTTTGACCCGAATAAAATAGTTTCTGTTTTACCCAAATGCAGAGATAGCTTATTACAGATAAGCCACTCACTAACAAGTTCTAATTCTTCAGAAAGGCTAGACTCTAAATCTTCTGTACTTTTGCCTGACACTAAAATTGCGGAATCATCGGCGTATAGGAGCAGCTTATTTCTGACAACAGCTGGCATATCATTCACGTAAATTAAAAATAAAAATGAACCTAATATTGATCCTTGTGGGACACCACATGTGACCTTTGATTGAGAGGATAAAGTACCAGAGACTGAAACAAGTTGGTGACGGTCGGACACGTATGAGGAAAACCATCGTGTTTACATATTACGCTTGCTTAATATTGAACCTTAAAACTTGATAAAAAGTTGAAATGCGGTTAAAAAGCTTTAAATCTGTTTTTGTGTGTTTGGTGATTTGTGCAACGCTGGCCTGTGTTAAACATATATGGGAATTGAGCATCTCTTTTAGAACGAGACTCCGTGTTGAAAAACTATTATTTGGTGCGGCTTCCGGTTTGCACAGCAATTATACAACACTTAATTCCAGTAACGGAAATCGGTTTATCTAAAGAGAAGGAGGCCTTAATAATGGCATTAATTCAAACGTTATCAGGAAATGGAAATACTCTTTAAAACATGAATTAAGAGGAAACCTATCTTTTGACTTTTGTCAGGCGGTTCCAGATTTTCTTGGTAAGAAAAGTTTGTACATACAACTTTAACAGGGGCTTCCATGTATGGTATAATTGGAATCAATAGAAACAAACAATATTGCATATGCTAGTTTATTTTAAATGTTTAGTTGTAAAACTGTCAGTAGGTAACTCAGGGATGCCTTGCTTTAGCCTCAAGTGATTAAGGTCGTCCTTATTGTTGCTGGATTTCTTAATTGTATTGAGCTTAACTTTTAAATTCATCTCAGTTTGAGAATAATTATAATTTAATGTATGTAGACAAGAATCACAAGAATATCACAGTATATCTGTTGCAATAGAATCATTAGAATGATATTCTTTTTCAATACATGTGACCCCTATGGTTAATATTGTATTTTTATGTAGAAAATACCTAAACCAATGTTTTGATGATGATGATGATGATGATGATGATGATGATGATGATGATGATGATGATGAAGATGTTGATGAAGGTAATGATGATAATGATGATGACGATGCTGCTGCTGCTGCTGCTGCTGCTGCTGTTGCTGCTGCTGCTGCTGCTGCTGCTGCTGCTGCTGATAATGATGATGATGATGATGATGATGATGATGATGATGATGATGATGATGATGATGATGATGATGATGAAAATGATGATGATGATGATGATGATGATGATGATGATGATGATGATGATGATGATGATGATGATGATTGTGGTGGTTGTTGTGGTGAAGATGATGTTTATGATCAGGTTGCTGATGTTAAAGATCTGCTTAGCAAACATGGTTATACATAGGTTTTCAATAATCCGTCGTTATATGATGTTAACACATTTGTTAGCATATTCAAACAAACATTAATTGATACTTATAAGCAAACATGGTGGAATGACAAAGCAACAAGTGGTGTGTTAAAATTGTATGATAGTATTAAAGATACATTAGGCTACGATCAATGCTTAAATATTCTTCCACAGGATTTACGATTCTATGTGAGTGGACTAAGAGTTTCGGCGCATTCTCTAAGAATCCATACTGGTAGATATGCAACAAATAATATCCCCAGAAATGAACGTAACTGTATTTTTTGTTACACTCGTGACATAGAAGATGAATATCTCGATGTATTAATTTGTCCTTGTTACATTGATATTAGAAGAAAGTATATTAAGAATTTTTTTTACATTAGACCAAGCATCTATAAGTTTAGAACTGTTAAAATCTGAAATTAAAAATACAGTATTTAAACTATCAAAATATATTAAAGAATCTGTAAAACATAGAATTTCCCTTACTTATGATAATTAGTATAATATGCTCATCCTCACATTTTGAATGTATGCATTCATTTGCATTTGCTCATGACAACTTTTCTATTTCTATTTGTATTCAACCTACGTCGGTTCTGTATTATGTGACTTGTTGATTTCATATTTGTAAATGTGTTTGATATTATTTGACATTATGCTGTGATGGTATACGTCTAATACAATTTTGTTCTGTTCTGGTGATAATTGCATTCCATTGAAAGTGTTCAACGTAAGTTTTAATACTGACGGTGTTAAACACGTATCAAAATCAATTTACTAGCACATTCCGTGTGTATGTCCGCAGGAAAATAACTCATAGGTAGACTCAGTCATCTCCGTTGTACATGAAAGCCGCTTACTAGGTGTATGTTTAATACCAATAAAATCGAATGCATTTTTAGGAGCGACAGTAGACAATTAGGTATGACGACACGGCCATATAAATCAATTTATCTAGGTCACGTATGCAAGTGGCGGATCCGTGGTAACACACTTGACTGTCAATCCAGGGGTCGCAGGTTCGAGTCCCCGTCACACCACTAAAACAATACTAACCGTCTTCCGGGAGGAACGTTTAATGGGGGCCCCGTGTGACAGTGCTATACACTGGTGCACGTGCACTAAGCTCGTAAACACCCTTATGCGAGTATAAATAAGCTTACAAACCAACATCGCGTACGGCAATGAAAGAAATACAGTGCACGGACAAGTAGGCTCTGATCGTCGTGTCTAAAGCGATGAAATATACGCATTTCTTTGTTTAACTTTCTACGCAGCATGTGATTTTCAAAACACGAACATACATTGTACGGTCAATTTATGAAAACCCGAAATCAAAATTTAACATAATCGTCAATATAAGGTTAAATGCATTCCTTATCTGTTTATCGAATACTTTATCACACTGCTATCAAATTTAAATGACAAAAACATGTGTGGTAAGTTAAATTTCAACTTAAGGCTACAACAAATTGATCATTTGTTCTACGGACTTACCAAAAAAAAGTAGGAGCGAGGGAAAAAATAATACTAATTTAAAAATTAAAGGCATATCAGAGGCCAGCGTAAAGCGAAAATTAAAAGAAAATGTGTATTTCTTATCAAACTTATCATACAATTATGTGAAGAAATGCTTTTTAATTGCAAACAAAGGCTCTCAGTAATAAGTGAAAAGGTTTTGATTGTATAACATGAAAAATCTGTCTCAATATTTAACAAATTGGAATAAGATCAAGTGCTTTACTATTAACTTTCATTGCATCAGCAATTTAAACGTGGACATATTGTATAGACAGCATTTCTTATTGTAACGTGCAATTATTCGAAGACCAAAAAGAAAACTATAGTACTCATTTCGTTAATCTAACTTAATATCACAACAAAAATAGACTAGTAAGAGTGATTCATCATTTGAGCATTTCCAAATAGTGGATCAGGTCTAAGTTTGAACCTCTTGAAGCACATGATAAAATTAAAGTGACTTTGACAAGGCAGAAGATCGAAAATGTAATTAACACAGAGAACATTTCTAAAAAAAGACACTGTGGATTGAATTGGGGAACAGTATAATTGAAGCAGTATCAAACAAATTTGCAAATGTAGCACCGGTCATTATAATAAGTGAAGGTGGTGGAATAAAGATGTTTCCGTTTCAAGACCTCGCCTTGACCACGAACCTATGGGTTATAGGTCCGTGCCTTGAAAAAGAATAACATGATGGCATCCATAGCTTCAATGCCCTTAAGAAACAGGCCACTTTACTACTAAGCGATTAAAGGAAATAAATTTATACGAACAAGGTAGAACAGTCATTTTACTGATAAAATGTTTTATTTTCTGATTTTACTGATGTTCTTATTATAGTCTAGAGTATGTGTAAGAACAGACTGTTCCTTAAACATTTATAAGCCCTACATTTTTTTCCTGTTTATAACAATTTTGAGTATATGAATACTGAGAAATGCATTTTAGAATTTTAAAAAATAACTCACGAAAAGATGTTCAATTGTTGTAAGTCGTGTGTCCGTGAATGCTATTATAAGTTTTGCACTCAAAATCTGATATAGTAATTATTTAGCACTTAATTTTAAGTACACAACAATGAATTACTTAAAACACACATAAATAATTATTACCTTCGACGCTGTGAAACTGTTGTTGTTTACTGAAGACCATAATCCATTGTCTTTGACACTGATTTTCACTTAAAACGTGTATTTTTCATTACGAAAACTGAAAATAAACTGAAAGTTAATACCGAAAATGAACAAGAACGGTGCATCCAAATATTCCCGACAAAAAAGACTGTCATCAAATATTGACACGAGGAAAGTTTGTTCGCGAGGAATGTAAAGCATGGAAATTCCTTGCGAAGTCGACGTTGCAGGTTTGAATTCTAAGTAAAATAAATTCAGAAAATAGAGAAAATTAAGAAGTAAACAACAAATAACATGCGCGGCCAAATAGTATGTGCGGGCACATATTTTTTTTCGTTTTTTGAATTTTAACCGCGGCAAATCCGACGAACAAATGATCAATTTGTTGAGGCCTAAAATATATTTTCATAAAATTCTGAGTTACAATTGTTTGCAACCTACACATATACCTTTATAGGTACTCAAAATCACTATTTTACTAGAGTATATGGAATATGATTTTATCACATGCGTACCCTTGTTTGTCGTGTAATATACCCATTACGAATATTTTTATCTTATACATGTGTTAGATAACATATCAGACATTTCAATTGAGTAGACTAATCACATACGACCTAGATATCCCTCCGCATTGTTTATAAACAAAATGGTTTAAACAAATACTTACCTCAATAATGAAGCTGTAGGACTTCCGGGAGATAAATGGCTAACGAATCACAGTGCCAGAAAGCATCTTGTTCGAAAACTTTCTGATAACAATGTTTCGCCAACCAGATAATGCAGATTACTAGTCGGTCAAAAAATACAGCCACATAAGTGACAAACAACACGAGAACATTTCAAACATCTCCATCTTAACAGGCAATATGCGACCAATGCCATAAAATTTGCTTGCCAGTTTAAACAGCTGTCGGTTACCAAAACACAAATACGAATTCCGCAGCACAGGTTTCTCATCACACGTACGTCCCAAGAAGGCTAGAACAGCTTGTTCTCTGGAAACATTCTTGATGAAACTTTTTCAACATCGACATCCATGCAGTGCAGTGTAAGGCTTCCTCGTAATCATCTGCATGTTGTAAAAATCCATGTACACTATGAAAACGCTTCAAAGTCATCGTAGAAAGAGACAGCGAATATCTTTTAAATCCGTGCACAGTAAAACTTGGCAGACCGAAGTAGGTCAAATAAACCGCGTAAAACATGTACTCTCAGTGTGACGTCATCAAATTGTGTACTTATTGTTTTTTTTGGTTAAAATTGTTCGTTAATTATGTTGTTGGATATTTACCACACATTTTATACTTGTGACTTGTTCAGCGCTTTATCAGAATTAAAACTTCATAACTGCTAGCTGTTTTTGTCATTTTCATTTGGAACTATGTATATGGCGCATCGTTGACATTCCACTCAGTGTACTTTGGCTGTCAAACAATGGGTTTAGAAAGTGGAACGTGGAACTAAATTGGTAATAAAAACACCGTTTTAAGCATGTGATAAAAAAGATCTGACACTCGTTGTCATTTTATACCAGATTGTTATTAAACTCGTCCATGAAAGTTTTTAGTAAGCTCGCCAGAGGCTCGCTTACTAACAAATTTCATGAACTCGTTTAATAAATCTTGTATTAAATGACAACTCGTGTCAGATCCTTTATATATAACACATGAATTTGCTATAAAAAAACAATATATTATTTTAAAACAATATCATATATCATCACATATAAATGACATACACTTTACCAACTGTTTTGATTATTTTGTTATGCTATGTGTTTCATACAGAACAAAACAGAAATTGTTTCCGACTTAAACATTAAAAGCTCATCGTCACAAGAATATGTATAGAAAAAAACATGGCATGTGGCAATTATAACGAAAGTACTATTCATAAATCAATCAAAAGTTTGATATAAATATTGTATAACAATAACAAGACTGTTATCGATATTGAAGGTATAAAATAATATATATGTTAGTTATTGTAAAAAAATAAATAATTGTATCTATGAAATTGTATTTGACCACTGATCTATTAACTGTCATGATATGTGTATATATGCATGATTCTTGTATGCTCATGGGCCTATGTTTTTTTGCATTTGAAATAAACTATGAAACTATATAATATGAAGAGGTTACGATTTCGGTGATAATATAGATCTATATGTATTTTTCTATACTGCTACACGTTGATTAATACAGCCGTAAGGTTCATACTGCGTGGTACATACAACTGTGTGGTTACTGTGTAAGGATATTAATATTACAAACCAAGCAACAACAAAAAACACACTCAAAAGAAAAAAGAATATTTGAACATCTCGTATGTCCGAAGGATCTACACATTAAACTTTGAACACTACAGTTTATGATACAATCGACAAAACAAAGAAGGAAAACACATAGCAAATATTTATACTATATTAAGAAATCACGTAATTCGAAGGACTTATCACAGTAAAGCGCTAACTTCCTTAGGATGGTTTGGTTATTACTTTGCATTAGAACAATATGTTCCATCAAACTCGTATGAGTGTAGTTATAATTCGGAATATATTGACGTCTAAGGTCCGCATATACTGCACATTTGAAGACGAAATGAGGCTTTATAAGATGGTCTTTGTTTTCAATTTAAGTTCTCTGTTTTAAATTAGACATTGGAAATTTATTTTAAACATTCTTTTGTTATGAAAGGTATTTTTTTTAATTTTATGTTGCATTGTTTGTCCATAATCTCTGATAAGTAGTTTGTAAAGCGCATTTGAAATTTTATATAAAAAGGGGCGCTATAAAATCTGGCATATAATAATAACAATAATAATAATAATAATAATAATAATAATAATAATAATAATAATAATAATGATAATAATAATAATAATAATAATAATAATAATAATAATAATAATAATAATAATAATAATAATAAAGATAACAATAATATTTATAATAATAATAATAATAATAATAATAATAATAATAATAATAATAATAATAATAATGATGATCATAATAATGATGATCATAATAATGATGATCATAATAATGTGCATTGTATGTATGTATGATGATATCTCAGATATGTCTCACACAAACTCCCCGAACATATAAACATGATTTTGTACCAACACGCCTGAGGCTTGCTTTTCAATAGACAAAGTCATGAGGCCTTTTGTTAATACCTTATCATACGAGATTTGTTTTCCTTTCTTTCTTTTCCTGATAACACAAATGCAATTTATACAACAATTCTGAGAACAATTCTCACGAAAATCCAGATTTTTACGTTGTCAACACTAACGTCTAGCAAGTTATGCAAGTTCTAGACGATCAGATGCTAAATTTTATTCAAAAGTTTTACAATTAGAACAACTCATGGCCATTCCTACGTGGAACTACATTCTTCATTTTGTTTTTAATTTACTCGTATAAACTTCTAAAAATGAAAAATAAGAAACCATACTCACTGTTTACATCCATATTCCACTCATTGGCACTATAACGGAAAACGCGTTGGAGCATTTTCAACACATAACAAAATGTAATGGCTCCAATGATTACCCGCCATGAATTTGCATAGGTTATTTGGGACAATTACCTTCCCATAAGATATCTGCAAAACCCGTAAACACGTCTATGAAAATGGCGTTTTATCTTCAACTACAGCAAGCATTCTCCCGGTCTCAAGCCTCGGTTTCGTCTCAGCTCTCCCGATGTCCTGGTTCCCAGTTATCTACCGTTGACTAATCTACTAGCTGGGTACCAGTATCGAACGATAACACACTTCGTTAAATTTTAGACAGTTCTCGTGTAGGAGTCAGAAGTCATTGAACTTTACAATTATAAAATTCATTATGGCCCCTCAATCCCCTTTGTGTATGGAGAAGGTTTACATTAAAACCCTATGTTTTCCTTTTCTGCTTCGATGTATTTATTAGCTATATGATTTCTATGAAAATAGTCGAGAAATGATTAGAAAGTTTGTTCATTTAGTGAAAAATAAAGTCACCCGCATGGTTAGAATGAAGTTAAAAGTCTTTGTTACTAATACACATGTTTGTTTTTCAGTGGGAAATCTGAGCATTAGTTTTGAGGCTGCACATAGATCGGTTCTGCTAACGGCATTCCAAGATGTGTCACCAGGGGGTGCATGGCGTCCGAAGAGCTGCGTTGCTAGGCAACGGATAGCAATTATTATCCCTTTTCGTGACAGGCAGGAACATTTGGACATTCTAGTATATTATCTTGTCCCCCTTTTGAAACGGCAAAAAGTGGCTTTCCGAATATTCGTGGTAGAACAGGTAATAACATCTGTATATTGATTCCAACGATTGTCCTTTCCAAGACCTTTACGGTGAATCAAATTAAAAACAACAATAGTTTACCATGTCAGAAAGGTATGGCTCAATCAGAAACGCAAGCATATTGATACCATTAAAAAGGATTGATAGCTATTAAGGACGTGATAATGCTTATTTAATTGAATTAAGCAGTTAACAGTCTCATTGCACCTTTAGCGTACTACTTTATAAATATATTATATAATGCAAAAGAATTACATTTTGTACAGAACACATTATTTTGGAAAGTTTGGGCACATACAACTTAAACAAAAATCACGTTTCAGTTCGGCAACAAAACCTTCAACAAAGGTCGGCTTATGAACATCGGGTTCATGGAAGCGCGGAAGAACGAGGAATTTGACTGCTTCATCTTCCACGACGTCGATCTCATACCGGAAGACGACAGGAATATGTACACATGCTTGGAGAGGCCTCGACATATGTCCCCAGCCGTGGATAAATTAAAGTATAAGTGAGTAGTAAAGGAATGAAGATTGCACACTTGCGGTGAGCTTGACATAGTTGTTTGCGGTTCGGTGTATATGCGTGTGTGTGTGTGTGCGTGCGTGCGTGCGTGCGCGTGCGTGCGTGCGTGCGTGCGTGTGTGCGTGCGTGCGCGCGTGTGCGTGCGTGAGTCAAGCATGACTAAATTTGTCTGGGCTGTATTTTGACCATGCATTTTAGGATTTTCAAAAAACTTGCTTTGAAAGTTCGTCATGATGAGGCGGTGTGTCGCGCACAAGACAAAAGTCTGTACATCAAAGATCAAGGGCGAGGTAAGGGGTCAAAGGTTGAAATGATTCTTGTCCGGGCTGTGTACTGACCATACATTATATGATTTGTCTTAAAAAAAATTGCAATGAACTTAAATGGTAAATTTCACGGTTAGAGGTCAAATGTTGAAATGATCTTTATCTATGGTGGTTCATCATGCTCAGACGTAGTTTTGCAGGTACACGTATTGTTCAATTCCATCTGGCATCCCCCCATGCCAGATGAGTCACGCGCTGTGACGTAATACTTTTTTATTTCTTTTATTGCATACTTTAAATAACCATTATTATGAGATTTCAATAGATGAGTTTCATAAACATTAACTTTGGAAAAATGCATATTCACAACAAAACAAAATATCCCTTCCGTGACTTGATATCGAAGGAACTTATTGACGTATGCAGTGAATAAAAATTACTGCGTGTCATGACGTCAGTAAACATCATCGCACGCGCTTTTTGGTGAAATTAACAAAAATGAGGCTTTTTTAAGCAGTTTCTTCACACAAAAAATAATTAATGCATGCTAGAAAATATATCAATCATGTGTGTCCGTTCCGGATAGAAAAATCCGACCCTCGGGCACGCCGCGTAGCCGGTAACTCGGCAAGCCTCGTTACCTGGCAACGCAGGTGCCCTCTGGTCGGATTTTTCTATCCGGAACGGGAACACATGACATATATTATTAGTGTTAAAATTGCATGGAAGGGCATTCTGTTTCTTTCAAAGGCTCTTTCAACGGGCCCGACATGTCGCCATTTGGCGTTTTTTTTCCATTTTCCATTTGACTAATTAAACCAAATCGACCCCAACAGTTTTTAGCCTTGTTGAATTTAAAGTGTACAAAAAAGATATAAATAAAATAGCTATTGGGAGCTAAGGTTCCTAAAAAAATATCACTTTGTTCATATACTTTGTCACATTGCCTTTCTTGTTTTGAAAAAAAAACACAAAAAAACCTAATGTCCATTTAACATGAAGTGCTTGTTACACCACTGCATTGCTGCACCTCCAATGCACAATCGAGACGTCATTTGACCATAGTTAGTGATGGTTCGAGTATCGGTCGTTCCATTTTCAACGCCTTTAACACATTGTTCTCCTGAATTTTACTTAATATATATTTATATAATCGAAAACAATAAAAGCAATATAATTGAATAAAATATATATTTTCTTTTTTATTCATTACCTCCTGTTAGGTCTCGTTTGGCAAACTTGACTCGCTTTATAGATTTTCAATCGCACTATACCATTTATACTACAAGAATGCACGAACAATATAAATCAATTGCTTGAAATCGTTACAAATAGGAACCTGGATAAGAATCAAATTGATAATTCAGATGAAACTATAGGGACAAACGCAGTATTAAAACGTTTAGCTATGAGCTTATTTTGAAACTAAATTATTGCTGGGGCTGGCGCCTAGGACCGGCCAATGAAATCGGAGTTCGTCATTTTTCACTTTCGTTGACACAATACTACGTGGGAGTGTGGTCTTTTGTTGGGTCGGAAACCTGAGTACCCGGAGGTTACCTTTGTTTCTGGCTTAGTCTGAACTACAAAAACGCGTATTCGCACTGGCTCTTATAGCATTACATTTTTCAAATGTGGCTGCGTGCATGTGCATGTAATCAGTTATGTATTTCAGGTTTTCTGACAAATTGGTACGCTTTTTTAATAGTATGCTTATGATGAATAATGATGAATGGTGGAGAATAACATAAATGCTGTTTTTCAATTGAAGTTAAAAGTGCTTGATTAAAAAGAAATTTAAAAATAATGAATCAGTCAGTGTAAGCGCAGTGCAATTTTACAAGTATTTAAGAGAGTTTCGTATTAGCTAGGCAAACGATATTAACATTCATAAATTATACAGATGATGTTCAGTCATTAACACGAATCCAGTGATCGATGGAAGACATTAGTCCGTTATGCTGCCATCCACGTACGTTCTCGAGCAAAAGTATATGCGGGCTCTAAATGTCACAAAGTTTGTCACATTTCCCATCAAAATATCAAATTCCTGGTTGCAACCTTTCTTCTCTAGCAGTTCTTCTCGTCAGAATGATATTGACACTCGTCAGACTTCTCCGGATGTTTCCGAGAAACGTTATCCTTGATCTAGCATGTCGCGCAAATGTGCTTCACGGAACGTTTCTCTCCTCTTATGTACACAGTGTGTGGACTAGAATCACTGCACTCACCACGCTGATACTTAGAACAGAACAAAGAACGTCCCTCTTTATTAATTCAGCTTGAAGTATCACTACGACGCGTATCCTGACTACGAACGGCCCAGGGCCTCTCCAGCAATAAATTTAAACTTCCAACATCAGAAAAACTATCGGCCCGAACTCGATTCCCTCTCTCTGGTTAAAGTAAAACTTCCTCGTGAATGTTCAATACACAATTCCAGGGGTATGTATGAGCGAAACACATAAGCGATTTCAGGTGAAGTAACCTATACTTAAACTCCCCACTCACACTCAAGGCCGTGTTTTTAGAACATAGATGTGTCAAAAGAGAACAATAGCCGGTCACAAACTGAGACATACTCAAGTCATTATAGTCTGAATGACCAGATATTTGAGCCGGTACAAACGCATGGGGCCATAACTGGGGGTGACGAACTGAAATATCAGTAGTATTTGCAGATTTACCAGATTTCAACATTTTGGAAGGTGCTATCTCGCTGAAAAGACGCATTTTCTCTCCATGGGCCCTTTTCTCTTCAACTTGCCGTCGTAAAATGTCCCTCTCTTTCAGCAGATCGTTTAGGTCAAGTTCGTTTGATTTTTTTGTCGATTTTGCTCTGGGAGTAAGTTCTAGCAATTCCCGTGACAATAGCTCACCCTTTTCCTGTAGGTCGCGGATGGAACTTTCAACATCCACTTCGTTCTTCAATCTCGCACCAACAGACGCCATTTTTTAAATTTGATATCTTAACAATGACCGCTCGGCTGGAGGCGCGCTTAACAATGATTTAAGCGCTAAAACACAGCGGCACCTATCAGAGAATTATGGGAAAAGAGTGACGTCAGAGAGCGCATAATAATTATCGTATTTATGTCTAAATACTTAAATTATCTAGTTCAACACAGAACAACATATGCATGATCAAATGAAGAAAACGGATTACCTATCACTTCTTTCTTTTGGCTTGTCAATATCTTAATAATCCTTATTGCAAGCATCAGTTAACATTGATTAGCGCGCTCATTTCAGCGGAAGGATGTTATTGTTTAATGTAGCTGCTATATGGCACATGACGGAGGTAGGCCAAACTACACAAGGTCCACGTCGTGTTTTATTGTCTTAATTGTGTTTCAGATTGCCATACAAGGCGCTGGTGGGTGGGGTTCTCAGCATGAAGGCAGAACATTTCTTCAAGATCAACGGATATTCGAACCTTTACTGGGGCTGGGGCGCTGAGGATGACGATATGTTTTACAGGTAAGCAGGCCTGATTATGAATAAAATAAATAATAAAATTTAATGAATGTACAAATCAAGAATGATATTGCTAGGCCCAACGGATATAAATAAATTCTTCCAAATTGATCTTTGTAAGGCACCACAGGAAAACAACCTTGACTGGGATATATATATGAATATATGAATTAGCCGTATTAACGACTGTAGAAAACGTTGAACCAGGCTTAGTTTTGGTAATGTTGTTACACATTCATTGTTCAGTTGATGGTAGGTAGAATAGCCCATTAAAATTTCAAAATGCTTTGCAACAATGGCAAATAACAAAAACAAATAGTCCCACTAGATACTTTTAAATATATGGACATTGACAGACATTCAGTATAGTATAAGTATTTATATCGAACGAAAGGTAAAATAATGTAATATAATGTGTTAATAATACATTTCAAATGTTTCAATTCATGGTTCAATTTCGGAGGAAATCAAAGCTTATCTATATATAAATACTGAGAAGGGGACATGCTGTTGAGTGTTGATTGAATATCTTATACGCGTCTGGATGGATGGAGAGGTGTAACAAACCGTGTTGGGATTATTTCTCCGAAAGTGATGGGAATATGGCAATAAACTTCATATCTAGTAGATGCAATATTAACGACGTTATAAAGTACATTCATGCCGCTTCAAATATTGTGTGTGTTTTATTTCAGTATAAAAATAGTACATATTTACATTCTAGTGTTTGACGGCCAACAATACCATATACACTTATGTATTATATATTGGAAGAAAAAGGTTACGTTTCTTAAAAGAAGAATACACTTGCTTGAAAATAACCAAAATGTATTCGATAAAGTGTCATATCCGGTGTAGAAGTACATACAATGCATTGAAACTTACGACAAAACAACTAAATCAAGGTCACAATCCTTTGAGCTTCAATACTTAAGGAGTCGGAAAGGAGGTCATGGTCTGATATAACATTGATATGATTCACTGACATCCGTTGAAAAGTTAAAGCACAAGAAACACTGAGAATTAACATCAGAACTGATGACGTTTGCCCTATAATACCTAGTTGTACATGTGTTTTTAAGAAGATTTAACAACTGCTGTAAAACCTACTTCTGTATATTGAGTTTAATGAAGACCGGACTAGTTTTTAGATAATTACGGCCCTTTTAATTCTTATAAATGTATATTGGAACTATCAAAAACTCACCGGGTCAATCGTAATGAAACATACCAATTATATTCATATTATTGCATATTTGTGGAGTTTATTCTTTAGTAGAAAACATGTTACTACTGATTATGCTGTTTTTTTAGGAAACAGTCCGACTTTTTAATTCTGTTCTAAAATCACTGTAACAAAACTATAAATATATCAGGTATATTAGCTTTATGGTACTAAGATGTTGGTGTACTTTTCAGACTTTCAGCCTCGAAAATCGGTGTTTCACGGCCCAACATCACAATTGGTCGGTATAAAGCGATAAAACACGCGAGAGGGGAAGTCAATAAAGCCAGGTTAGCATCCGATTCATAATTTATTTGACCATTGCATCTTAATAATACAAGTACATACCGAACAAGAAACCAAGATGCTGTCAGTGTTAACTTAGTAACAAGTATAAATTACTCGGGGATTAAACCTTAAAGGTAGTTGCCTTATGTTTGTTTCTTTGTGTCTTTGGCTATTTTAATACTCTAAATATGTTTTAGTATTACTATGCAACATCATTTATAATGAAATAATATCATGTGGGTTTTATTGCGACTGTGTTTCAGTATAAGATGTTTTCCTTTGTCAACAATTGCAAACCTCCAATAAGGACAAGGAAGTGGCACATTGAGGCAGTGTTCAGCAAACGTTGAGAAATATACAATGCATCTTCATACTTACGTCTGATTATTGTTCTATTTAACTTTCATTTCAGATTCAAGCTTTTAAAAACAGCGAAAACGCGTTACTTAAAAGACGGCCTCAATACTTTGGAGTACAGATTGGTTGAAACCCGACTTGAAAAGCTGTACACATGTATAACAGTGGATATCGGTGTTCCGCCGAAAAATCAGACTGAATATCCAATAGCGAATGTGGGTGATCCGCCGAAGAATCAGACCGAATATCCAAAAGCGGATGTGGGTGATCCGCCGAAGAATAAGATTAAATATCCAAAAGCGGATGTGAGTGATCCCCCGAAGAATCAGACTGAAATCCAATAGCGGATGTGAGTGTTCCGCCGACGAATCATAACATAGAAATGCTCAAAAAGATTTGTGAAAGCGTTTACAATTGACATGTATTTCATGGCCATATTTACATATATATCAATGTCTATTTAGAATGTTTAACTCAGTTTAATTATGCTCTAGAATGTTGTGAATGGGAACAGTCGTCAAGAGAGAGAGAGAGAGACAGAGAGAGAGAGAGAGAGAGAGAGAGAGAGAGAGATATTTATGTATATATAGCAACAGAGAGAGAGAGAGAGAGAGAGAGAGAGAGAGAGAGAGAGAGAGAGAGAGAGAAGGACAGAGCGAAGAGGAGAGATTAATAAATAATTAAAGAAACATATGCAAAACGTGTCAAAGGTAATATAATACGTGCAGTCATAGAGAAATAATTGTTATTCTAATTAAAAACAATATCGACAATCAATGAAATATAGATAAGAAATCATAGTCGATAATAAATTATGGTGAAATATAAATCTACTTTTGTTGTTTAGAAGGAACAAGTCTTCCTAATATGTATAGAGAAGTCATTCGTATAAAGAGCAGATCCATGGTCAATTGGTAGCGTGCTAGAACACACTGGTTCCATCCTCCGCTCATATTGATGGTTTCATACCGGGATCATATTGGTACTCTACGTCTCTGACGTTTATTTTAAATTTTATAAACCGTTGAACAATGACCCCGTTACTGAATTTTTTTTATCACTTCATATACGGTTTTAATCAACCTCTAATACTGAAATGTTTCCATAGTTAATTTTCAACGTTAAAAAAGACCATTTGGGTCAATTGGCAAAGGGGTCAAAATAAGATGTGACACCGCAATATAGAAAGTTCGAATCCAGCATAAAACGTATTTATATCTGTATTCATGATATATTTCGCTATAATTACAGGTTTTGGACTGATTTCAAAGTATAACAACTATGAATAATTCGCATTACTCAGGCTTAACATCATTTTGAATTTCAGTATTTGATTAGTTGTCCGGTTAGCGCACTCGCTTCTCACCTTGGCGACCCGGGTCCCGGCCTGGACGCATGTGAGTTTGGTGTGTGGTCACCAAGACGACAAGTGGGTTTCCTCCGGGTACTCCGATCTCACCCACAACACAAGACCACACTCTCGCGTAAAATGGTTCCAAAGAGAGTGATTAATATAATGTTGTAATAACTTGTTTTACAATCGTGCATTCTGGACCACATCCGGGGCAATCGGTATTTATTTATATCGTACATTTATCTGGCATCGTCTTCGTGGCGTACTGTTCCTCGTCCAACAAGCCCTTTGAACGTAAAATTTACTTCCGGACCACACATAGTAAAAGACTCGTAGTTTCATGTAAGTCGACACTGTCGTTGTGCAGTGTACACGGATGAGGTTAATGTTAATGCAGAACACTCATAGTGTTCATGAACTTGGTAAAAACTAGGTTCATTAGCTTGTAATGTCTCAAGTATTGGAGTGATAAGAGTAGTCAAGCTGTTACTAAAACGTTATTCAAAAACGTCGTGTTCGGCTTATTTCTAATCATAACACACTTGTGAGGCAGGTCACATAACTTTGACTACAGCACTTGTTGAGCTGACCCTACAAATATGATTGTCGTTATTCTTGCCTTTCTAAGAAAAACGTTATTGCATTAGTCCTTTATATTATCCTCTACCACCATGTACGATTTACGGAAATAATTCGATTGAAATGTCCGTAAATTTAAGCCAAAGGTGTCTATGTGTGTCCAATCTACGCATCCATTATATTAAGATAGACAGTATGGCATGAAATATAGACATGATACACCTGGTCATTTTCAAATGTCCATATAACCAGGCACGTGCTACTTGAATGGTCTATTAAATGGAAAGTACGGTCAAGAATAAAAGTCACAAAGCTGCGACTGCCTCATAATCGCACAGAGTTAAGATTTAGCATTTGCTTTAACCAGTTGTATTACCTTATCTTTCAAATTTCACCATACTACCCACCCTTCTATTATGTGGGACACGGTGATATTTTCTTCAATTTTCTTTGAAGGTAGTGGACAATAGAGATAAGCCGAGAAGAGCACAGGAAACAACAGGTAAAAGCCAAAATAATCACTGGAAACAATAGTCACAAGTCTAGATAATCACTTTAAACAACAGGGACACGCCTAGATAATCAAAGGAAACAACATGTACAAGTCTAGATAATCAGTGGAAACAACAGGGTCACGCATTGATAATCACTAGAAATCTTAATAATCACACGAAACAACGAGGACAAACCTAAATGATCACAGGAAACAACATGTACAAGTCTAGATAATCACAGGAAACAACAGGTGCAAGCCTAAATAATCCCTTGAAACAACAAGAGCTAGTCTAAATAATCACAGGAAACAACAGGTGCATGCCTAGATAATAACTGGAAACAACAGGTGCAAGCGCCTAGATAATCACTTGAAACAACAGGGACACGACTAGATACTCATTTGAAACAACAGCGATACGCCTAGATAATCACTTGAGACAACAGGGACACGCCTAGATAATCACTGGAAACAATATTTACAAGCCTAGATAATCACTGGAAACAACATGTACAAGACTAAATATTCACTGGAAACAACATGTACAAGACTTGATATTCACTGGAAACAACAGGGACAAGTCTAGATATTCACTGGAAACAACAGGTGCTAGCCTTAATAATCACTGGAAACAACAGATGCTAGCCTAAATAATCAGTGGAAACATCAGGGACACGCCTAGATAATCACTGGAAACAACAGGGTCACGCCTAGATAATCACAGGAAACGACATGTAAAAGACTAGATAATCACTGGAAACAATAGTGTTACGCCTTGATAATCATTGGAAACAACATGTGCTAGCCTAAATAATCACTGGAAACAACATGTATATGTCTAGATAATCACTGGAAACAACAGGTGTTAGCCTAAAAAATCACAGGAAACAACATGTACAAGTCTAGATATTCACTGGAAACAACAGGTGCTAGCCTAAGTAATCACTTGAAACAACATGTACAAGTCTAGATAATCACTAAAACAACAGGTGCAAGTCTAGATAATCACTTGAAACAACACGTGCAAGACTAGATAATCACTGGAAAAGACATGTACAAGTCTAGATAATCACTGGAAACAACATGTTCAAGACTAGATAATCACTGGAAACAACATGTACAAGTCTAGATAATCACTGGAAACAACATGTACACGACTAGATGATCACTGGAAACAACATGTACAAGTCTAGATAATCACTGGAAACAACATGTACAAGACTAGATAATCACTGGAAACAACATGTACAAGTCTAGATAATCACTGGAAACAACATGTATAAGTCTAGATATTCACTAGAAACAACAGGTGTTAGCCTAAAAAATCACAGGAAACAACATGTACAAGTCTAGATATTCACTGGAAACAACAGGTGCTAGCCTAAGTAATCACTTGAAACAACATGTACAAGTCTAGATAATCACTAAAACAACAGGTGCAAGTCTAGATAATCACTTGAAACAACACGTGCAAGACTAGATAATCACTGGAAAAAACATGTACAAGTCTAGATAATCACTGGAAACAACATGTTCAAGACTAGATAATCACTGGAAACAACATGTACAAGTCTAGATAATCACTGGAAACAACATGTACACGACTAGATGATCACTGGAAACAACATGTACAAGTCTAGATAATCACTGGAAACAACATGTACAAGACTAGATAATCACTGGAAACAACATGTACAAGTCTAGATAATCACTGGAAACAACATGTATAAGTCTAGATATTCACTAGAAACAACATGTACAAGTCTAGATAATCACTGGAAACAACATGTACAAGACTAGATGATCACTGGAAACAACATGTACAAGTCTAGATAATCACTGGAAACAACATGTACAAGACTAGATAATCACTGGAAACAACATGTACAAGTCTAGATAATCACTGGAAACAACATGTACAAGTCTAGATAATCACTGGAAACAACATGTACAAGTCTAGATAATCACTGGAAACAACATGTTCAAGACTAGATAATCACTGGAAACAACATGTACAAGTCTAGATAATCACTGGAAACAACATGTACAAGTCTAGATAATCACTGGAAACAACATGTTCAAGACTAGATAATCACTGGAAACAACATGTACAAGTCTAGATAATCACTGGAAACAACATGTACACGACTATATGATCAATGGAAACAACATGTACAAGTCTAGATAATCACTGGAAACAACATGTACAACACTAGATAATCACTGGAAACAACATGTATAAGTCTAGATAATCACTGGAAACAACATGTAAAAGACTAGATAATCACTGGAAACAACATGTACAAGTCTAGATAATCACTGGAAACAACATGTATATGTCTAGATAATCACTGGAAACAACATGTACAAGTCTAGATAATCACTAGAAACAACATGTACAAGTCTAGATATTCACTGAAAACAACATGTACAAGTCTAGATAATCAGTGGAAACAACATGTACAAGTCTAGATAATCACTAGAAACAACATGTACACGTCTAGATAATCACTTGAAATAACATGTTCAAGTCTAAATAATCACTAGAAACAACATGTACAAGTCTAGATAATCACTAGAAAAACATGTACAAGTCTAGATATTCACTGAAAACAACATGTACAAGTCTAGATAATCAGTGGAAACAACATGTACAAGTCTAGATAATCACTAGAAACAACATGTACACGTCTAGATAATCACTTGAAATAACATGTTCAAGTCTAAATAATCACTAGAAACAACATGTACAAGTCTAGATAATCACTAGAAAAACATGTACAACACTAGATAGTCACTGGAAACAACAAGTATAAGTCTAGATAATCACTGGAAACAACATGTAAAAGACTAGATAATCACTGGAAACAACATGTACAAGTCTAGATAATCACTGGAAACAACATGTATAATTCTAGATAATCACTGGAAACAACATGTACAAGTCTAGATAATCACTAGAAACAACATGTACAAGTCTAGATATTCACTGAAAACAGCATGTACAAGTCTAGATAATCAGTGGAAACAACATGTACAAGTCTAGATAATCACTAGAAACAACATGTACACGTCTAGATAATCACTTGAAATAACATGTTCAAGTCTAAATAATCACTAGAAACAACATGTACAAGTCTAGATAATCACTAGAAAAACATGTACAAGTCTAGATATTCACTGAAAACAACATGTACAAGTCTAGATAATCAGTGGAAACAACATGTACAAGTCTAGATAATCACTAGAAACAACATGTACACGTCTAGATAATCACTTGAAATAACATGTTCAAGTCTAAATAATCACTAGAAACAACATGTACAAGTCTAGATAATCACTAGAAAAACATGTACAAGTCTAGATATTCACTGGAAACAACAAGTACAAGTCTAGATTTTCAATGGAAACAACATGTACATGTCTAGATATTCACTGAAAACAAGATGTACAAGTCTAGGCATTCACTGGAAACAACATGTACAAGTCTAGATATTCACTGGAAACAAGATGTACAATTCTAGATATTCACTGGAAACAACAGGTGCTAGCCTTAATAATCAGTGGAAACAACATGTACAAGTCTAGATATTCACTGGAAACAACAGGTGCTAGCCTAAATAATCACTTAAAACAACATGTACAAGTCTAGATATCACTGGAAACAACAGGTGCTAGCCTAAATAATCACTTGAAACAACATGTACAAGTCTAGATATTCACTGGAAACAACAGGTGCTAGCCTTAATAATCAGTGGAAACAACATGTACAAGTCTAGATATTCACTGGAAACAACAGGTGCTAGCCTTCATAATCACTAGAAACAACATGTACAAGTCTAGATATTCACTGGAAACATCAGGTGATAGCCTAAATAATCAGTGGAAACAACAGGTGCATGCCTAGATAATAACTGGAAACAACAGGTGCAAGCGCCTAGATAATCACTTGAAACAACAGGGACACGACTAGATACTCATTTGAAACAACAGCGATACGCCTAGATAATAACTTGAGTCAACAGGGACACGCCTAGATAATCACTGGAAACAATATTTACAAGCCTAGATAATCACTGGAAACAACATGTACAAGACTAAATATTCACTGGAAACAGCATGTACAAGACTTGATATTCACTGGAAACAACAGGGACAAGTCTAGATATTCACTGGAAACAACAGCTGCTAGCCTTAATAATCACTGGAAACAACAGATGCTAGCCTAAATAATCAGTGGAAACATCAGGGACACGCCTAGATAATCACTGGAAACAACAGGGTCACGCCTAGATAATCACAGGAAACGACATGTAATAGACTAGATAATCACTGGAAACAATAGTGTTACGCCTTGATAATCATTGGAAACAACATGTGCTAGCCTATAAAATCACTGGAAACAACATGTATATGTCTAGATAATCACTGGAAACAACAGGTGTTAGCCTAAAAAATCACAGGAAACAACATGAACAAGTCTAGATATTCACTGGAAACAACAGGTGCTAGCCTAAATAATCACTTGAAACAACATGTACAAGACTAGATAATCACTAAAACAACAGGTGCAAGTCTAGATAATCACTTGAAACAACACGTGTACAAGTCTAGATAATCACTGGAAACAACATGTTCAAGACTAGATAATCACTGGAAACAACATGTACAAGTCTAGATAATCACTGGTAACAACATGTACACGACTAGATGATCACTGGAAACAACATGTACAAGTCTAGATAATCACTGGAAACAACATGTACAAGTCTAGATATTCACTAGAAACAACATGTACAAGTCTAGATAATCACTGGAAACAACATGTACAAGACTAGATAATCACTGGAAACAACATGTACAAGTCTAGATAATCACTGGAAATAACATGTTCAAGACTAGATAATCACTGGAAACAACATGTACAAGTCTAGATAATCACTGGAAACACCATGTACACGACTAGATGATCACTGGAAACAACATGTACAAGTCTAGATAATCACTGGAAACAACATGTACAAGACTAGATAATCACTGGAAACAACATGTACAAGTCTAGATAATCACTGGAAACAACATGTACAAGTCTAGATAATCACTGGAAACAACATGTACAAGTCTAGATATTCACTGGAAACAACATGTACAAGTCTAGATAATCACTGGAAACAACATGTACAAGACTAGATAATCACTGGAAACAACATGTACAAGTCTAGATAATCACTGGAAACAACATGTTCAAGACTAGATAATCACTGGAAACAACATGTACAAGTCTAGATAATCACTGGAAACACCATGTACACGACTAGATGATCACTGGAAACAACATGTACAAGTCTAGATAATCACTGGAAACAACATGTACAAGACTAGATAATCACTGGAAACAACATGTACAAGTCTAGATAATCACTGGAAACAACATGTACAAGTCTAGATAATCACTGGAAACAACATGTACAAGTCTATATATTCACTAGAAACAACATGTACAAGTCTAGATAATCACTGGAAACAACATGTACAAGACTAGATAATCACTGGAAACAACATGTACAAGTCTAGATAATCACTGGAAACAACATTTATAAGTCTAGATAATCACTAGAAACAACATGTACAAGTCTAGATAATCACTAGAAACAACATGTACAAGTCTAGATATTCACTGAAAACAACATGTACAAGTCTAGATAATCAGTGGAAACAACATGTAAAAGTCTAGATAATCACTAGAAACAACATGTACACGTCTAGATAATCACTTTAAATAACATGTTCAAGTCTAAATAATCACTAGAAACAACATGTATAAGTCTAGATAATCACTAGAAACAACATGTACAAGTCTAGATAATCACTGGAAACAACATGTACAAGTCTAGATAATCACTAGAAACAACATGTACAAGTCTAGATATTCACTGAAAACAACATGTACAAGTCTAGATAATCACTAGAAACAACATGTACACGTCTAGATAATCACTTTAAATAACATGTTCAAGTCTAAATAATCACTAGAAACAACATGTACAAGTCTAGATAATCACTAGAAAAACATGTACAAGTCTAGATAATCACTGGAAACAACAAGTACAAGTCTAGATATTCACTGGAAACAACATGTACATGTCTAGATATTCACTGAAAACAAGATATACAAGTCTAGATAATCACTGGAAACAACATGTACAAGTCTAGATATTCACTGGAAACAAGATGTACAAGTCTAGATATTCACTGGAAACAACAGGTGCTAGCCTTAATAATCAGTGGAAACAACATGTACAAGTCTAGATATTCACTGGAAACAACAGGTGCTAGCCTAAATAATCACTTAAAACAACATGTACAAATCTAGATATCACTGGAAACAACAGGTGCTAGCCTTTATAATCAGTGGAAACAACATGTACAAGTCTAGATATTCACTTGAAACAACAGGTGCTAGCCTAAATAATCACTTGAAACAACATGTACAAGTCTAGATATTCACTGGAAACAACAGGTGCTAGCCTTAATAATCAGTGGAAACAACATGTACAAGTCTAGATATTCACTGGAAACAACAGGTGCTAGCCTAAATAATCACTAGAAACAACATGTACAAGTCTAGATATTCACTGGAAACATCAGGTGATAGCCTAAATAATCAGTGGAAACAACAGGTGCTAACCTATATAATCACTAGAAACAATAGGTGCTAGCCTAAATTATCACTAGAAACAACATGTACAAGTGTTGATATTCACTGGAAAAAACAGGTGCTAGCCTAAATAATCAGTGGAAACAGCAGGTGCTAACCTATATATTCACTGGAAACAACAGGTGCTAGTCTTAATAATCAGTGGAAACAAGATGTACAAGTCTAGACATTCACTGGAAACAACATGTACAAGTCTAGATATTCACTGGAAACAACAGGTGCTAGCCTTAACAATCACTGGAAACAACATGTACAAGTCTAGATATTCACTGGAAACAACATGTACAAGTCTAGATATTCACTGGAAACAACAGGTGCTAGCCTTAATAATCACTGGAAACAACAGGTGCTAGCCTATATAATCACTAGAAACAACACGTACAAGTCTAGATATTCACTGGAAACAACAAGTGCTAGCCTAAATAATCAGTGGAAATAACAGGTGCAAATCTAAATAATTAGTGGAAACAACATGTACACGTCTAGATATTCACTGGAAAAAACATGTACAAGTCTAGATATTCACTGGAAACAACAGGGTCACGCCTAGATAATCACTGGAAACCTTAATAATCACACGAAACAACATGTATAAGTCTAGTAAATCACTGGAAACAACATGTGCAAGCCTAAAAAATCACTTGAAACAACGTGTACACGCCTTGATAAATGGCCCAGTGTACCAAGAAGTGTGAGTATGAATACCAATATATTCTTGCAAAGAAGGTATATTTTAATGAATATTGATAAAGAATATATGTTCTTCTATCTTAAATACAATTATACTGAGTATATTTCGTCTATTTAGCTAATTTCAATGCTAAAGCAGTGCAAACAGAAGGGATTAAACATAACTGCATTGATTATGTATTGTATATTTGAATTCCCTCCCCTGTCCCCTTTATATCTACTTTATAACATCTAATTCATGCTTTAAACCATTATCAACATCGCGTAGGCTCAAAATGCGGCTTAAGGAATACCCTGGGCAAAGTATTATATGTTTTATGATATTTTCGTCATTCTTCTCAGCCCAAACACCATTTTTGTCCATACGTATAGAAAGATCATTTATTTAGCATAATAATATAAACATATATACATGGTACTTCTTTGATTACGGTCAAATGATCCATGATCATTACAATGAGTACACAATGCAACAACATAAAAACTCAAACAGATAAAACAAGAAATTGTATATTATAAGATATGGTTAAACAATATAATGAACAATGTGTCATGTTGCACATTATAATGAAGTATCACGTGGCCGGGCGGTGGTGGTGGTGGTGGGGGGGGGGGGGTTAACATAGAATTATTAAATAATGCAATATAAGTATACATAATGAAAGTAAGAAACAGTTTTATTTGGCTATAACAAAGTAAATCACTTTTATGTTTTGTTTTGTTTTATAAAGCTGTTTTATTATAGGAATGTATACTAGTCAATACAATAAAGCTCTTTATAATAATATAATGATTTTATGAACATTTACTGTCATTATGTTTCATTATTTTAGTATTTTAAGCAGTTCTTAAAGCATTTATTCAATGAATGGTATCAACCTTTATGTCTTTGAAAAAGTCAATATTACTTGAAAAAAATCAACAACAATGCGGGCACAAATTATGTGCGGGCTGTGAAACACCATCAGTGAATGACTAGTTTCAACACAAGGCACTTTCAATTAAGTAAATATAGAGCCATTTTATGGCGATTAACAAAAAAATCACCAGTTGTTAATAAAATATTAGTAAGGGCCATTCAAAAAATACGTAGACTGTCTTAATAAGTTATTTAGGTTTTGACGTCGTCTAATAATATTTGTTGATTATATAAATTAGAATATTCTTTAAAACATTCTTAGGAAAATAGACTTAATAGATTTATTTCTTTGTATTTTAATGACACGGTATAAAATGGGGTTGTGCGAGTATGTTTAAGTGATTAAAAATATACATGCGTATAATGCTATCAAACTTTGTGAACGAATGCCCTGATGTATAAATGATACAATATTGAAAATATATGTCTAACCTAGGTCAAATTGTCTAAGAATCAGGATTTTATTATTGAATTGAAAGATGTGACGACAAAATGTGTACGGCGCAATATTGTTTTACAATGATTTGTAGTAAAATTCTCCTTTCAGTTTTCTGTTTAAAGCCCTCTAAAATTTCACGAGAAAAGGGACATGTTTTAAATAGGTTTGACATCAACAAAATGACAATTTGCAAATGTCAAAACATGAGATAACGACGTTATCTCAAGATGCTGGGCTTAATATGCAAACATGCTGCTTTATAAACAAAGAAATCGCATGATTGAGGTAATTTTGCAATGGTTATTGTTACGGCATCTTTAGCTTTGTAGGCAAAATTATTATTAAAAAATAACTATATCAACTGCAAAGCTGAATAATTGTCTTCTTGCACGAATGAAAACAATGTCATTTGACGTCGTAGGATTGCGCCGCTTTACTCTACCTCGCCTGTTATAAAATATTACTACAACAAGCATAATCAACTTACCTGATTGGAAATTAACATTGGAATAACAGATTCTGACGATTTCTCTGATTTGCATTAATTCAATTATTGCCGCTTGTAAATGTTGTATGTACAGTGCCAACGTATATTTTAAATTACACGTTTCCATCTACTAAAGATCAGAAAAACAAAATAACAGCAAAAAACAAATATTTGCCTACCATTATATGTATTATAAGTTACATTATCAGTTATTGCTGAAATACCTATAAGCATGACTAATACTAATCAAAACAGTACTCATCTACTTATCATAAATAAAGTATACTAGTCACTTAAGACTTCAATGGGAGTTGTGTCCCTTTCATCAGCCTTCAATTAAAAAATGAGAACATTCTAGTGAAGTATAAGACGTAAAGAATTAAGCCTAAATAAAATTTTATCGAAAAATATCAATAAAATGATTTTTTATGTGCGGTATCTTTCGTATAAAGAATACATTGATACAGAATATTATGTCAAAGCTAAAATACTTTAACACATGGGTTTATCTGCTAAAGGAACAATGCGCGAGGCAAGAGTAACAAGACCACTGTTATGAATGATCAGATAAGTTATAGTCTGATACTTTTGACTATATGGGCATGCCATTATTAATCAAATCAATATTTAGAACAGTGATTGCATATTGATATCCAATTATCAGTACAATTGCACTCATTTATAATAAGGTTGAAAACGAATATTTGTGACTGGATTTATATTTCACTGCCAGAACTCTATGTCTTCTGTCACATTCAGGTTTGTGTTTCTTGTTATCTACGTCGATATGGAAAGTTATATTATTACGGCCAAACGCCGTATATGCATTGCCAGCAAGATAACAAGTATACAAACGTAAGACCATACCATAACAATGCATCAGAACATGCGTGGTTTTAATATATGAAATAATAAAATAATTATATTCCACCGTTAATTTCCTGTTGTCTGATGTTTTTGTGTACACATTGCATAGTTACGTCACTACTGTATGTGTATAAGGGGGTGGGAGCAATCACGTCATGGTTTAGCTAAATAATTGAAGCAGTTATTTGCCCTTATATGATATTCAAAATGTCACTGCGGTCACATGAACTGATGTCAAAAATGTTGCCAATGTTTCTGACAGTCAAAATATCTCTTTTTAGGGTAATGGGATTTTACCATTGTAGAATAAAGTGAGGTATTATAATTCTAAAATGTATACTTCTTACGTATTTCCTCATATAACTTGCATTCAAATAGAGAGTGATACTCGTCATCGAATTATTACAAACAGTACAGACCCTTCCCAAATTTGCAAAAATAAAGTTGTAAAAGGAGGCCCTTTTTGATGTTTCTATTCTGCTATACCAAATTTGAATAAACGTGACACGCCGTTTGGAATGTCTGCAAAATACTACGGAAACCACTACTACTACTATTACTACTACTACTACTGCTACTACTACTACTACTACTACTACTAATTATTATTATTATACAACTAAAATGTTTGTAAAAAATATGGTAAAAATGTAAAAATATGATTTAATTTCTAGCATTGGAAAAACTGTGATTTGTGAATATTGCTGCGCACCTTTCGTTCATGTTTGATTGCGATGCATAGGATCCACTCGAATTTAATCCGACGAGTGTGTAGTAACTGCAATTATGTTGTCCAAATCCCGGGTAAGCTACCGTATATTGCTTCATTTGTCTTAAACAGTTTAAATACATACTTGAGGATATACCTCACGGTATTCAATAAACATATGAAAAGTTTTTTATCAGTTTTGGCAGAACTTAAGAGGTACAAAATGCATCAGAGTATTCGCCTTGTATGGTATGAAGCTAAGAATTCTTCCACGACACCATACGTATGATATCGTCGATGCTGTCGGTATTGGACGGAGCTGGACCAATGTTGATCATCAAGTGTGTGTAGTAATGCGTGCTTCGCACTGATATGAGATCGTACTGTACACTATTCAAACCATCTTGTAAATAAATATCTTTTGTCCGACTTAAAAGTTTGAATCTTCGTTCCCCGACAACCATTTCACTCTGTTTATGTTTTATCATCTTATAACGTGCTAATCCCTCGTCTTGTCGAGTAATTCCATTGTTGTTTGACATAATCCTGCAACACATTCATAAACGGTATCCCTGGAGTGGCTTTAAAGCTGCACTCTCACAGATTGAACGTTTTAACAAAAAATTTATTTTTTGTCTTGGAAGAGCCAATTTTTACGAAAATCCATGGCATCGAGTTATATAAGACTGCTGACAAAAATTAATCGCAGATTTTTATATTTATGTTTATACAACGATGTTTTATGCAATTTTCTTAAACCTTTAGTAACGTCTTAAGTCCTAAAACATTAGTTTTCAAACGGAAATAGAAAAATCTACGATCTGTTTTTTTGTCAGCAATCTTATATCATCGGTTTGCAGAAAATTATGCAAATATTTATCCTTTCGATTGGAGCAACGTGACATGTATGACACGTAGTCGCCCTTCACTATGCGAGTAACGTTACCTGTAAGACATGTCGTCGTCCTCCGCTCCCCAACCCCAGTACAGGTTCGAGTAGTCGTTGAAAGCGATAAAGTCCGCCTGAGGGAAGGCAATTACACCACTAACTAAAAATTGGTAAGGCAACCTACCGGAGAAAAATTTATAGGTTATGAATTTGTATTGTTGTACTTAACACTAGGACAAGGGCATGTCTTCTCATGCATGAAAACACAATTTTGAAACGCGTTTAAGTAGGTTGTTACATAACATCATTATTGTTAATAGCTTTTTGGGAAGTGTTGGTACACGCTGGCGGATGAGTACTTATACACTTGTTTAAACCCCAAGTCAACTAGGGTTTCGCTGACTGTTAAAACGAGTTAGCGCACAAATGTAATTATAGATATGTTTTATGTATGAGTATTTAAGGTCTCTGTCTCTCTAAGCAATTCGCCTCTAATCAGGGTATGAGTTAACAATTTTGCTTTAGAGCTTCTCGCTATAGCTTCCATTGTATTGTTTGAGTCTGACTGTACCTCCGCAATACTTACTTATACTCCAATATGTCGACAGAATGAGCCATATGTTTTGGCCTATCATCACATAGGTATATAAGCCGGTCATCTTCAGGAATCAGGTCCACATCGTGAAAGATGAAGCAATCGAAATCCAACATTTTGGACACCTCTAGGAAAGCTGCGTTCATCACACGACCCTTGTTAAATGTTTGATTCCCGTACTGAAAATAAATGAATTCGTTTTTATATAATAAAGTGATAACAACAAAGTCGAAATAGGATATTTAATATTAAATGATATGTGGTGTCCGTAACATTTAAAGACAGACGAAGGTTTTGGACATAGAACTTGTTATGAAATCTATGTAGAAAAATACATAGGTATTTTTACAAGAATTGGCAAAACTAGCACAATAAGAAAGTTATACTACTCGTATATTTGAAAAAAAAATCACCACACTCTCATCAATTAAATGAGTATCAAATTATACTTTTCTACATAGTTTCGTTCTGCGTACCACGATCTTGTGTACGTTACATACAACTGAAATGCCCATGATTTCCTCGAACAGTACACGGATGTATACGATGCCAACCTAGTACAAGGTCTTTCTGTATAGGAATTGGAATTCCTTTCAAATACAATTTAGAATGAAAGGAATGACCAGTGTGCAAGATTCATATGAAATCAAACGCTTGGAGCGCTCGAGGTCTTCATGAAACTCGCGCATCGGTCTTTGCATTGCTAAAAGTTCGATGCACGAGGTCGATATTTGATCTACCGCAAGCAGTACTACCCTATGCTTTGGAATTCAAGACTTGTGAAAATTTGGCGACATTAAAACCATAATGGTTAAATGTTTTATGTGTAAAGGTTATTGACATTACTTCCGGAAGACTGAAACAGTCTAAAATATAAAAAGAATAGTCATTAAGTTCAACCTGAATTAATCCTTACCTGCTCCGCAACGAAGATTTGGAAGTGTACCTTCTGCTTTATCAAGATGGGTATGATACTTCTGAGTAATATTTGTAAATGTTCCTCTCTGTTTCTATATGGGATGATGACGCCAAGGTGCTGGACTGGGTTGCACTATGCAGGCTTCCACGACCCGTTGATAATGAATGGGAAATCCAAGTAATCTTGTGTTAACGGAGGTTCTAATCGGCCTTCTGAAAGAGTCAAAGAGTAAGGTGGTTGATCTGTCCGGTCTAATTTGAACAACAACAACATGTGTTGTAAATATAGGCATTATTTTACAGCAAGTCATTCAACATAGGTGTTTTCTCGTTTCAAACATAACCATTCGCATAAAAACTGCAGAAACTAGCTCACTTGTCGAAAGTTTAAACATAAACCCCTTGTAATGACACAGAAACAAACCAATAAAGTTTAGTAGACTCATAGGAAAAATCACTTCACTCAAACTCGGAAACATAATTTGCATACATCCAACCTACATCAAAATCCCAATACGAATGTATTAACAGGAAGAAACATAAGAATAAAACAATTAATAACTAAACTAATAGGTAAACCCTGAGTTCTTCTCTGATTTGGATCTTAACTCTATCTGCAGACAAAGAAATTTCAATTCATAGTATTTTTTTAAATATATCATGCAGGTATTGTTTGAACCATAACACTCCAACACAGTCTACCTTAGCAAATAAAGGTTTAAAACTATGTGATCATAGAGTTTCATTATAAAAAGCATAATTGTTCCAACTCTGGGAATTAACAAAGAAAACATTATTAAAAATTAAATGACAATTAAGATTTGCTAATATCCTTTTCCATATGATAAACCTAAATTAATGGAATAAAGTAACGACATACGCTAAAACTGTCCGAGTAAAACAAAAGGTTGAAAATAACACTTTTAAAGATAACACAAATCTGTAAATGTCTTTTGAAATCAAAGGACTGAAAGCTTAGTAATGTATATACGCTTAATTAAATTATATATTTTTGCAAGGAATTCATCGTCAAAAACCAGAAGAACAGTTCTCCTAAAGCTATTGTCATTATATCAACGGCTTCACTTAGATCCCAGCAATGCATTGAGTCTATCTGCCCAACCAGCTGCTCGAATCGGTTTAATATTCATTTTTTTTTTCTAATAAATCGCAATAAAATCGGGATGAGCTTTACTGTTAGCAATCAGCTATTTAAGACTATCTTTGTACTTAGATAATACTTGAACAACCATTAACTCACATTGAGAACGTTTTCATCAATCAATAGAAATCTGAATATCTCGTTAAGCATTTCATCTGTCATAAGTTTACTACGAGAGCTAATTTTTTCAACATATGATGCTTATTCCAGCGAGACTTTTCATCTATGTCAAAGAACATCATATGGTGAAAAGCTATGAAAATCTCCTACTGAAGAAGGGAAATTAATTATTTTGAAATTAAAATCATCACGTTTATCATAAAGATTGATATTCAATTTATCGTCCCTATCTTCGAATTGCAGATATAGATGCTTTATGTTTGGTGCACTAGAGGTATCCAGTTGCAATTGCAGATGGTATATTGATTCAATATTCACATTTTGACAATAAAGTTTAACCTAAAGTATCCTTTAACGAACGTCTGATAACGAGTAGAAATATGAATTCAAAATGCAAAAAAAAAAACACTTTTTGATAGCCCATGTTCGTGCAGTTGCTGTGTGTGATTAATTTATATTCTACCTAAGTTTATATAATAAGTTTGCCTTTATCGTGTATCATAAATCGTTAGCGAATGTTAACATTTTGATTGCTGATTATCAACTTGCTAAGTCACTCTGTTTGCCGCGTATATCAGCTGCATGTTAAATAATGATAAAGGAAAATGTCTTTTTCATGTAGAGTTTTTTCATGTATCCTTGAAATTGAACACGGGTAAAGAATAACGTTGCTTTTGTTGCTGTTGTTTTCTTTTCAAAAATTAGTTGGTCTTAATTTATAATACTATGCTAACACATTCTTTACTGTCTGCATAGTGTGCTGAAATAGATATTTTAGCAAGAAACTTTTGGGTTCGTTGGGACATGGCCTTTTCCTATTGAAAGTGGAATTGATTTGTCTGTTCACAAATTGTTTTTGGAATGTCTGATTTTCTGCATTTTACCATTTTCCTGTTCTAATTTATTCCGCGTTTCAGTACTTTTGTTTAATTTTAAAGTCGTTTTCAAGGAAAGAAACCAAATATTAAAAAGTAGATCATTTTGATAAAAATGTATTCTTCCACTTTGAACCCTAGTAAATTTAGCTCTGATAAATTTGACACTTTAGCTTCAATTTAAAGTTAAGATGCTTTGATATGGCCTCAACATACACTTAAAGGGCATATCTTGAAACAGCCTTGTTTAGGAACACTTGTATTACCTCCTTAATTTATCAATGCCTTAATCTATCGACATTTACTTGAGTCTATCAGAAAATGTTTAAATTCAAATTACAGATTATAAATTAATCATCTTTAAGTATCAAACAGTTATAATGAAGCTGATAATTTTATTAAAGATTTATATGAGTTTTGAATGATAATGAAAGAACTGGAACTGAAAGCAGACAAATAAAGTTTTGTTAAAATTAATGAAGAAATATATAACATGTATTTTGGAAATAAAAAAATGTAATGGAGAGTCATCTGAGTGGAACTATTATATGATACTTCATCCTAAAATTGATTCAATGAAAAATGAATGTGCTCCAAATGGCCTTTGTGAGCGACTGTCCCTGTAAAGGAAGGTGGAGGACACAACAGGCTACCTCATTCTAAAACCAATGAACCTTATATAATTAGAGAATAACATTTAAAGGAATGCAACCCAAATATTGCAATAGAAGCGTTCTATACCTTTAATACAAATACAAGCACTCTTTAATCTGCAACATGTGTCCCCTCATTTCTCTCAGAATAGATTTCATGTAAATGTTTTTGTGAAAATGGCTTTAGTCAACTCCCACTCAACAAAAGAAACTCCACCTTTGCATCAAATTATAAGACAACACCACAATTCTGAGAAACCAAAGACATGCATACAGAACCAATCTTCATTAAATATTTTAAGTGGTTATGTATATAAGTAAGGATACACTACAAAGCAAGGCATTTTCTACTGTGCTATCATTTACAGTATAGTTCAGAGAAAATATACATTGACTTGTGGCTTTTGAAGGAATTAATCTTTGTTGGGATATATGGAATTAATATATTCCAACGACTCAGAAACAATGCTGCAAAGACTATGGAAAAATGTTGCACTTACACAAGTTGGTTGAAATAAAATTCATTGCGTACCAAATTGTTGTACTGTTGATGTTATGTAATGTAAAGATTTTAAGCTGTATAAAAGGAAAGGAGATCATTTTCTTCTAAAAATCAAAAATGTTCATAGTGGCTGGGTATTTTAGACTGGAAAAGGCATGAATGAAAATGTATATTTTTTCTCTGATCTAGAAAGTACTGAAAGCCTGGGTACATTGAGTGGATGTTGTCCAGCACCAGGAACGAGGACCTAGCCAAATATTCAAGCCAAGCGTAATATTTACTAAAGCTCCATAAGAACAGTATTTAATATCTTGTACAAAACATTATCTGTTTTGGGTCATTGTATTAGAGAAATAATATGCTGATTTTATAGTAAACGTCGGATGGTTTTTATCTGATATTTAAATTTTTAAACTTGACTTGAATGGTGCCATATGATATTGCACATAATAAAACACTACAAAGATAAAGTATTACTTACATATCGGATCATGACATGAATCATTCTGAAATGACTTACTAACAGAGTATCATATACACACAAATGTAGATCTGAATGTCACAACTTGAAACTAGATGTACTAAGTAAAACCATTGAGGGGGTTCTTAGTGCACCACATGTCACCTTAATATGCCAAAAATCTTTACCATGGGATTGAAAATCCTGTATATTTGACAACAATACAGAGTTGGTCTTGCAAATTTGACATTGCCTTTACGTGTGATATACATATGGCAAGTTATTTTAAATTGCCTCTGAACATAAAACAAAATACCACCCATACTTGACAACCTTCATCACTCTTGTATCCTTATATTCAGCATTCCATTGTGAACAAACACTAAGTCAAAAGTGTATCTTTCAACTTAGAGGTAGGGACATGGGTCTTGCACGCGACAAGTCGTCTTGGTATGTCGGACACATGTGGGAAGTCATTTTAAAATATGTCCATACATTGGAAAGTTACAGCCCGGACACGACAACCTATACTCTATGTCCTTATATGCAGCATTCCATTGTGAATAAACACGAATAGTGATCTTGACCTTATAGGTAGGGACAGGGGTATTGCACGCGACACGTCGTCTTGGTATGTCGGACACATGTGGCAAGTCATTTTAAAATCTGTCCATACATTGGAAAGTTACAGTCCGGACACGACAACCTATACTCTATGTACTTATATGCAGCCTTCATTGTGAATAAACACCTAAGTGTGACCTTGACCTTAGAGGTAGGGACACGGGTCTTGCACGCGACACGTCGTCTTGGTATGTCGGACACATGTGGCAAGTCATTTTAAAATCTGTCCATACATTGGAAAGTTACAGCCCGGACACGAATTATTTAGCCGGACACACGGACGGACGGACGGACGGACGGTGCGATTTTAATATGCCCACCTTCGGGGGCAAAAAAAGGCCGGAGTTCAGCAGATCTTGTTTTATATCAAAAGCTAACTGTCCAGTACTACCCAAACTACCTGAAGTTCAAAAAACGTCATCTAAGAACAAAATCACCTTTTTTCCCTCGCCCCGCCATTTTGCTATAAGGGGACGAGTAAATTTTGTATATAAATAGGGTGTCACACCTAAACCAAATGGTTAAACTAAAACAAATTAATATGAGGTATCACCATTTTCATCTGTGAATGAAAATCCTAAATATTCTGTATGCTCAGAATAAATATCTAAAAAGTGATATGCAAAATGTATATCAAATTTAATCATCCAGCTACCCTTTTCTAAACACATCAAAGCAAGTCTGGGATCTTCATATTTGATAGATTGCTTCCATACATGTTTGTTCACCATTCTTAAATCCAGAATTAAACGTTTTTACCGTTATTTTGAACGGATACAGAAAGAGTGTTTACAACAGTAGGTACATGCAAGCATTTTTCAATCAAATTCCTATCCAATAAATCATTAATTGCTTGTGCAACAAACGCACTCTCTTTCAATGCCAACGCATTATTACTCATTATTGATTTTATAGGTAAAGAATAGAAAGGAATTTTGTAACCAAACAATATAGTGTCTAGAATAAACTGGCTTGCTCCTTTACTCTCCCAGAATTTAAAATGCTCTTTTAACCTATTTCTAACTATGATTTCTTTTTGACCTTGCTCGTTAACAAAAAAGTCATCCGTGAAATGGTCCCGATAATAAGTAAAAGTTCTAAAATTAGAATACTCATCTTGAATCTCACTGTCAGGATTTCCTGTTATATGGGACGTATCACTTTCTAGCGGGTAGTTCAGGTTGGCTGAATGGTGTATTGGCTATTGGTGTATGGACAATTTCGTCTGATGTGGTTGGCTTCACCGCAAGCGAAACAGGGTCCGTAAGAGCCTTGAAAGGAATAAGGCTTCACCCCGTACTGCTGTGTAGATTGTTGAAGAAACTGAGGCCCGGTTCCGGTGACCTGTGAACCAAGCACTCTACTAGACCCAGTGCTATCAGAATAACCATAAGCAACAGCAGGTTTAGAATTTCTTCTTTTGATGGACTTGTTCTTCCTCTTTTTGATGGCTCGAGATTCAGCTTTAGTGAGACGGGATTCATCTTCCGTGTCACTTGCGAGAGGGTGCGACTCGTATTCACGCACGCTCGTCCAACCGCCCTCACTTCCGTCGGCAATGCGAATGTGTTTGTTCTGGACACGACGCTTCTCACGTACCTCAGACAGCAGTTCCGAAGCATATTCGAGTTTAATATTTTTCGTACTGCAAACGGTTTCCTTCAAACATCCAATTAATGTCTTTTTCGGTTTTCAACTTTTTTAAATCACTTGCTGAGACAGAATTTTCACGTACCTCGTCTTTCAATGGCGAAAGGTCCCTTTTAAGTCCTAGCAACTCTATCAAAATTTCGTGTGAACTATCGTTTGTATCACGTGTTGGAGTTTCACCACCGTTGTGCTCCATTATCGATAAGCGAAAAAAATAACGTTTGTATACGGCTGTACCCAAAGGCAAAATGGAGATATCACGCTACAAATGCACGAAATCCTCATGCATTTCCTGTAAAAAAAACTAGCGACACCTATCAGAGGCATACAAACAAGGGAAATGAATTTTTGTCTGATTCGTTAACTTAAACGGCAAAAATTACATTTATGTTTACTTGTATACATTTGTTTAAGGAAATTACAAGTCATGGCGAAAGCTTACAAATCGGTTTAAGGTGAAGGCTCTATGATGCACTATTACTCACAAAGATATTTACCATATTAAATAAGATTGTTTTTAATTTACAAAAACAGGAATACTATATGTCGGAAAAATCTTATGAAGGATGTTGTGTTTAATTTGAAAGATATGTGCAGAAAACGCGGAAAAACGATTGTAGATCACAGTAAATCGTTTAGCCTTTACCAATCATTTATTTATTTTTTTAGTTTTCAGCTACTAAATATACGGTTATAAACTTGTTATCAGTTTTTACTTTTTCCATAAATGTATTATTTAGTAAGTAGTTGAAGGTTTATCACTCAAAATTAATGTTTGCTATACACGTATGTATCGATTTTTGATAAAAGTGTCACTTATACAAATGTAGCAAATCATCTAGAACGAAAACAGGTACGTGCGTGGAAAAAGATTTTAGATAGATAGATAGATTTATTTCAGCATAAAATGTACATAGCATGGAATTAAACACATGATAAATAATATCAGGAATAAAATATATCCATGTTAACTACATTATATATCTAAGGATAATACAAAAAAGGGATTGATAATCCCTTATTTCCATTGTGGTCCTTATATAACAAACTAGTTGACATAGGAAGACATGCTATTAAGAAATTATAATTAAAAAAAAATAAAAAATAAAAATAAATAAATAAAAAAATATCACAGTAGAAGACTGATTATGTATTAATTGTATTGCATATTTAAATATAAATAATAATATGTTAGGTAAAATAAGAAGTATCACAGTGTATCACAATTGAAGTGCTGTTCAAATACTAGATTAACAGAATGTATTCAACAATGGACAATAAAACAAGACATAAATATCCATGAATAATAGGTATGCTAAATTAAAAAATGTAAGATTACCTTGGAAATGAATCTATCTATTACAATATAAAAAATATGATATATGAACAGCCCTAGTCCAACAAATATGTTTTAAGGGAAGATTTAAAAGACTTCAAAGACTTGCTGAACCTTATTTCCTTAGGGAGATCATTCCATAGAGAGCATCCTCGGTAAGCAAAGAATTTCTTACCAAAACTATTGACCTTTGGATATGAAAAACGCCTACTATCCATAAAATCAGTGCCCTGAGATGTAGCGGACATTCTGAATCTAGTTTTATAATTGTGTGCCACACTAACGGGGTTAAAATGTTCACTTAGATATGAAGGGGCCAATTTGGAATGAATCTTAAAAACATGACAAAGAGTTATAAAATCAACCCTTTTGTCCACAGGTAACCAGTTAAGACAATTAAACTGAGATTTTCCAATGTGGGACCTAGATTCTAAATTTAAAACAAATCTCATTAGTTTGTTTTGTGTGACCTGAAGCTTATTACGCAAGTCTTGGTTAACAGAATAAAACCAGATGGTAGAGGCAAAGTCTAGATGGCACTGAATAAGGGACATGACCAGTAACCTTTTTGTGTGCTGGGTAAGGTACTCACGCTTCCTAAATAAGAATTTTTACCTTGTTTTTGCCTTTTTCATGACCGACCTAGCCATGTCCTCAAAAGACAAGCAATTATCAATGGTTGCGCCTAAATATTTTACTGAAGTTTTACATTCAATTGGCGAACCTTTGCAAGTCACGTTTAGATTGCCTTTAGATTTAAGCCTCTTTTTTGACCCGAATAAAATAGTTTCTGTTTTACCCAAATGCAGAGATAGCTTATTACAGATAAGCCACTCACTAACAAGTTCTAATTCTTCAGAAAGGCTAGACTCTAAATCTTCTGTACTTTTGCCTGACACTAAAATTGCGGAATCATCGGCGTATAGGAGCAGCTTATTTCTGACCACAGCTGGCATATCATTCACGTAAATTAAAAATAAAAATGAACCTAATATTGATCCTTGTGGGACACCACATGTGACCTTTGATTGAGAGGATAAAGTACCAGAGACTGAAACAAGTTGGTGACGGTCGGACACGTATGAGGAAAACCATCGTGTTTACATATTACGCTTGCTTAATATTGAACATTAAAACTTGATAAAAAGTTGAAATGCGGTTAAAAAGCTTTAAATCTGTTTTTGTGTGTTTGGTGATTTGTGCAACGCTGGCCTGTGTTAAACATATATGGGAATTGAGCATCTCTTTTAGAACGAGACTCCGTGTTGAAAAACTATTATTTGGTGCGGCTTCCGGTTTGCACAGCCATTATACAACACTTAATTCCAGTAACGGAAATCGGTTTATCGAAAGAGAAGGAGGCCTTAATAATGGCATTAATTCAAACGTTATCAGGAAATGGAAATACTCTTTAAAACATGAATTAAGAGGAAACCTATCTTTTGACTTTTGTCAGGCGGTTCCAGATTTTCTTGGTAAGAAAAGTTTGTACATACAACTTTAACAGGGGCTTCCATGTATGGTATAATTGGAATCAATAGAAACAAACAATATTGCATATGCTAGTTTATTTTAAATGTTTAGTTGTAAAACTGTCAGTAGGTAACTCAGGGATGCCTTGCTTTAGCCTCAAGTGATTAAGGTCGTCCTTATTGTTGCTGGATTTCTTAATTGTATTGAGCTTAACTTTTAAATTCATCTCAGTTCGAGAATAATTATAATTTAATGTATGTAGACAAGAATCACAAGAATATCACAGTATATCTGTTGCAATAGAATCATTAGAATGATATTCTTTTTCAATACATGTGACCCCTATGGTTAATATTGTATTTTTATGTAGAAAATACTTAAACCAATGTTTTGATGATGATGATGATGATGATGATGATGATGATGATGATGATGATGATGATGAGATGATGATGATGATGATAATGAAGATGATGATGAAGGTAATGATGATAATGATGATGACGATGCTGCTGCTGCTGCTGCTGCTGCTGCTGCTGTTGCTGCTGCTGCTGCTGCTGCTGTTGATGATGATGATGATGATGATGATGATGATGATGATGATGATGATGATGATGATGATGATGATGATGATAATGATGATGATGATGATGATGATGATGATGATGATGATGATGATGATGATGATGATGATGATGATTGTGGTGGTTGTTGTGGTGAAGATGATGTTTATGATCAGGTTGCTGATGTTAAAGATCTGCTTAGCAAACATGGTTATACATAGGTTTTCAATAATCCGTCGTTATATGATGTTAATACATTTGTTAGCATATTCAAACAAACATTAATTGATACTTATAAGCAAACATGGTGGAATGACAAAGCAACAAGTGGTGTGTTAAAATTGTATGATAGTATTAAAGATACATTAGGCTACGATCAATACTTAAATATTCTTCCACAGGATTTACGATTCTATGTGAGTGGACTAAGAGTTTCGGCGCATTCTCTAAGAATCCATACTGGTAGATATGCAACAAATAATATCCCCAGAAATGAACGTAACTGTATTTTTTGTTACACTCGTGACATAGAAGATGAATATCTCGATGTATTAATTTGTCCTTGTTACATTGATATTAGAAGAAAGTATATTAAGAAATATTTTTACATTAGACCAAGCATCTATAAGTTTAGAACTGTTAAAATCTGAAATTAAAAATACAGTATTTAAACTATCAAAATATATTAAAGAATCTGTAAAACATAGAATTTCCCTTACTTATGATAATTAGTATAATATGCTCATCCTCACATTTTGAATGTATGCATTCATTTGCATTTGCTCATGACAACTTTTCTATTTCTATTTGTATTCAACCTACGTCGGTTCTGTATTATGTGACTTGTTGATTTCATATTTGGAAATGTGTTTGATATTATTTGACATTATGCTGTGATGGTATACGTCTAATACAATTTTGTTCTGTTCTGGTGATAATTGCATTCCATTGAAAGTGTTCAACGTAAGTTTTAATACTGACGGTGTTAAACACGTATCAAAATCAATTTACTAGCACATTCCGTGTGTATGTCCGCAGGAAAATAACTCATAGGTAGACTCAGTCATCTCCGTTGTACATGAAAGCCGCTAACTAGGTGTATGTTTAATACCAATAAAATCGAATGCATTTTTAGGAGCGACAGTAGACAATTAGGTATGACGACACGGCCATATAAATCAATTTATCTAGGTCACGTATGCAAGTGGCGGATCCGTGGTAACACACTTGACTGTCAATCCAGGGGTCGCAGGTTCGAGTCCCCGTCACACCACTAAAACAATACTAACCGTCTTCCGGGAGGAACGTTTAATGGGGGCCCCGTGTGACAGTGCTATACACTGGTGCACGTGCACTAAGCTCGTAAACACCCTTATGCGAGTATAAATAAGCTTACAAACCAACATCGCGTACGGCAATGAAAGAAATACAGTGCACGGACAAGTAGGCTCTGATCGTCGTGTCTAAAGCGATGAAATATACGCATTTCTTTGTTTAACTTTCTACGCAGCATGTGATTTTCAAAACACGAACATACATTGTACGGTCAATTTATGAAAACCCGAAATCAAAATTTAACATGATCGTCAATATAAGGTTAAATGCATTCCTTATCTGTTTATCGAATACTTTATCACACTGCTATCAAATTTAAATGACAAAAACATGTGTGGTAAGTTAAATTTCAACTTAAGGCTACAACAAATTGATCATTTGTTCTACGGACTTACCAAAAAAAAAGTAGGAGCGAGGGAAAAAATAATACTAATTTAAAAATTAAAGGCATATCAGAGGCCAGCGTAAAGCGAAAATTAAAAGAAAATGTGTATTTCTTATCAAACTTATCATACAATTATGTGAAGAAATGCTTTTTAATTGCAAACAAAGGCTCTCAGTAATAAGTGAAAAGGTTTTGAATGTATAACATGAAAAATCTGTCTCAATATTTAACAAATTGGAATAAGATCAAGTGCTGTACTATGAACTTTCATTGCATCAGCAATTTAAACGTGGACATATTGTATAGACAGCATTTCTTATTGTAACGTGCAATTATTCGAAGACCAAAAAGAAAACTATTGTACTCATTTCGTTAATCTAACTTAATATCACAACAAAAATAGACTAGTAAGAGTGATTCATCATTTGAGCATTTCCAAATAGTGGATCAGGTCTAAGTTTGAACCTCTTGAAGCACATGATAAAATTAAAGTGACTTTGACAAGGCAGAAGATCGAAAATGTAATTAACACAGAGAACATTTCTAAAAAAAGACACTGTGGATTGAATTGGGGAACAGTATAATTGAAGCAGTATCAAACAAATTTGCAAATGTAGCACCGGTCATTATAATAAGTGAAGGTGGTGGAATAAAGATGTTTCCGTTTCAAGACCTCGCCTTGACCACGAACCTATGGGTTATAGGTCCGTGCCTTGAAAAAGAATAACATGATGGCATCCATAGCTTCAATGCCCTTAAGAAACAGGCCACTTTACTACTAAGCGATTAAAGGAAATAAATTTATACGAACAAGGTAGAACAGTCATTTTACTGATAAAATGTTTTATTTTCTGATTTTACTGATGTTCTTATTATAGTCTAGAGTATGTGTAAGAACAGACTGTTCCTTAAACATTTATAAGCCCTACATTTTTTTCCTGTTTATAACAATTTTGAGTATATGAATACTGAGAAATGCATTTTAGAATTTTAAAAAATAACTCACGAAAAGATGTTCAATTGTTGTAAGTCGTGTGTCCGTGAATGCTACTATAAGTTTTGCACTCAAAATCTGATATAGTAATTATTTAGAACTTAATTTTAAGTACACAACAATGAATAACTTAAAACACACATAAATAATTATTACCTTCGACGCTGTGAAACTGTTGTTGTTTACTGAAGACCATAATCCATTGTCTTTGACACTGATTTTCACTTAAAACGTGTATTTCTCATTACGAAAACTGAAAATAAACTGAAAGTTAATACCGAAAATGAACAAGAACGGTGCATCCAAATATTCCCGACAAAAAAGACTGTCAACAAATATTGACACGAGGAAAGTTTGTTCGCGAGGAATGTAAAGCATGGAAATTCCTTGCGAAGTCGACGTTGCAGGTTTGAATTCTAAGTAAAATAAATTCAGAAAATAGAGAAAATTAAGAAGTAAACAACAAATAACATGCGCGGCCAAATAGTATGTGCGGGCACATATTTTTTTTCGTTTTTTGAATTTTAACCGCGGCAAATCCGACGAACAAATGATCAATTTGTTGAGGCCTAAAATATATTTTCATAAAATTCTGAGTTACAATTGTTTGCAACCTACACATATACCTTTATAGGTACTCAAAATCACTATTTTACTAGAGTATATGGAATATGATTTTATCACATGCGTACCCTTGTTTGTCGTGTAATATACCCATTACGAATATTTTTATCTTATACATGTGTTAGATAACATATCAGACATTTCAATTGAGTAGACTAATCACATACGACCTAGATATCCCTCCGCATTGTTTATAAACAAAATGGTTTAAACAAATACTTACCTCAACAATGAAGCTGTAGGACTTCCGGGAGATAAATGGCTAACGAATCACAGTGCCAGAAAGCATCTTGTTCGAAAACTTTCTGATAACAATGTTTCGCCAACCAGATAATGCAGATTACTAGTCAAAGGAATATCCAGTCGGTCAAAAAATACAGCCACATAAGTGACAAACAACACGAGAACATTTCAAACATCTCCATCTTAACAGGCAATATGCGACCAATGCCATAAAATTTGCTTGCCAGTTTAAACAGCTGTCGGTTACCAAAACACAAATACGAATTCCGCAGCACAGGTTTCTCATCACACGTACGTCCCAAGAAGGCTAGAACAGCTTGTTCTCTGGAAACATTCTTGATGAAACTTTTTCAACATCGACATCCATGCAGTGCAGTGTAAGGCTTCCTCGTAATCATCTGCATGTTGTAAAAATCCATGTACACTATGAAAACGCTTCAAAGTCATCGTAGAAAGAGACAGCGAATATCTTTTAAATCCGTGCACAGTAAAACTTGGCAGACCGAAGTAGGTCAAATAAACCGCGTAAAGCATGTACTCTCAGTGTGACGTCATCAAATTGTGTACTTATTGTTTTTTTTGGTTAAAATTGTTCGTTAATTATGTTGTTGGATATTTACCACACATTTTATACTTGTGACTTGTTCAGCGCTTTATCAGAATTAAAACTTCATAACTGCTAGCTGTTTTTGTCATTTTCATTTGGAACTATGTATATGGCGCATCGTTGACATTCCACTCAGTGTACTTTGGCTGTCAAACAATGGGTTTAGAAAGTGGAACGTGGAACTAAATTGGTAATAAAAACACCGTTTTAAGCATGTGATAAAAAAGATCTGACACTCGTTGTCATTTTATACCAGATTGTTATTAAACTCGTCCATGAAAGTTGTTAGTAAGCTCGCCAGAGGCTCGCTTACTAACAAATTTCATGAACTCGTTTAATAAATCTTGTATTAAATGACAACTCGTGTCAGATCCTTTATATATAACACATGAAATTGCTATAAAAAAACAATATATTATTTTAAAACAATATCATATATCATCACATATAAATGACATACACTTTACCAACTGTTTTGATTATTTTGTTATGCTATGTGTTTCATACAGAACAAAACAGAAATTGTTTCCGACTTAAACATTAAAAGCTCATCGTCACAAGAATATGTATAGATAAAAACATGGCATGTGGCAATTATAACGAAAGTACTATTCATAAATCAATCAAAAGTTTGATATAAATATTGTATAACAATAACAAGACTGTTATCGATATTGAAGGTATAAAATAATATATATGTTAGTTATTGTAAAAAAATAAATAATTGTATCTATGAAATTGTATTTGACCACTGATCTATAAACTGTCATGATATGTGTATATATGCATGATTCTTGTATGCTCATGGGCCTATGGCTTTTTTGCATTTGAAATAAACTATGAAACTATATAATATGAAAAGGTTACGATTTCGGTGATAATATAGATCTATATGTTTTTTTCTATACTGCTACACGTTGATTAATACAGCCGCAAGGTTCATACTGCGTGGTACATACAACTTTGTGGTTACTGTGTAAGGATATTAATATTACAAACCAAGCAACAACAAAAACACACTCAAAAGAAAAAAGAATATTTGTACATCGCGTATGTCCGAAGGATCTACACATTAAACTTTGAACACTACAGTTTATGATACAATCGACAAAACAAAGAAGGAAAACACATAGCAAATATTTATACTATATTAAGAAATCACGTAATTCGAAGGACTTATCACAGTAAAGCGCTAACTTCCTTAGGATGGTTTGGTTATTACTTTGCATTAGAACAATATGTTCCATCAAACTCGTATGAGTGTAGTTATAATTCGGAATATATTGACGTCTAAGGTCCGCATATACTGCACATTTGAAGACGAAATGAAACTTAATAAGATGGTCTTTGTTTTCAATTTAAGTTCTCTGTTTTAAATTAGACATTGGAAATTTATTTTAAACATTCTTTTGTTAGGCCTAAAAAAAAAATATGTCTGTTTCCTGTAACCCGACCGACCGTAATTTTTTACCGCCGACCGCAATTTTTTTATGCCCCAAAATTCGAAAAGTCAGATTTTTAGCGATCTCTGGCCTATGATGACAACGATAATTTAAATATTTTGGTAGTGTCCGAATCGTTGCATAGTTACAAACGTTTCCGGTTTGGCAAGTTGAAACAATGGCAAAAACCTTAATGGCTGTGACATTAAACTGCAGGGCTTTCAATTGACCCAAGCTCCCGGGTTTTGACGCACAGGAATCGTAAATGACCCGAAATCTACGCATCATCCATTTGTAATATGCATCAGTTTTGACACGGGATATTTCGGTGTGAGAGTCGGTATCATCTGAAAGGAGCCTCAATGCATGATCTGAATGTTTGTTTCACCCGCAAGAGCAATTTACACCCGAAGTGACAAGTGATTATCGATCTGGAATCTGATCGGTAACCTTGTCAATTAGCAGCACTCAAACTCGATGACGTAATATTAACTCCGCCCATTATGCAAATTAACGGATACCTTCCGCTTTTTCGCTTAGTGCAATGGTTTTGAAAAACAACAATGCTAAGGATATATTTTGTTCATTTATTTTAAGTTTTTTTTATTATATCTCCAGTTAATTAAAAATTATTCTTATAAGTTTTTAATGAGTTAACAGAAAAATAAACATTTTTCATACCACATGGTCTAAAAAGCACGGAAAACAGGTGCACGCTAACTTCCTGTCAATTTTAATGAAAGTGAAAGGAGAACTACGTAGATCGTTGTCAGTGTCATAGTTTAGTTCTATCACGGACCTGGTTTATAGGTCTGTGGTTCTATAACAAAACTGTTATGGTTTTGCCATTTATGAAAAATACGATGTTGCAATACTGGCAATAGGAACGTTAAATGTTTTTGTTTACTTCCGGAAAAAAGATAAACCTGAAAGTGAAAGTTAAAGTAAGAAAGATGTCGTTGCAACTAAACAATCGCTGGTGCATATTGGAATTTGACAAGGATGCACTGGATTACATAACGAAGATGCATTAACTAAATAATATGTTCGTCAGAGTCAGAACATATTTTACCAAGTTTTGACTCTGGGAATGTTTTAACCCCCGTAGTCCAGTCAAGTCCAGAAAAGGAAAAAACAACAAGGTATTCTATTGAAAGTTACATTGATTATCGTGCTTGAGATTTTTACAGAATGAACAGTGGATCTAATACAGCAGATCTTTTTAAAACACTGAAAATTATTAAAAAAAATAAGTTGTGGAAACTATTTAAGATACTGTACGTGTACTAGTTTTGCTGTTTTACTGTTTAAAAAAGAAAATGGTATTACTTTTTATTAGTCAGTCTAAGCTTTTTGATACTGATTCTAGGCTATTTAAACATATTCCAGTCCAATCTGTTATTTTACACTGTTCGCTGTCGAGTCAGCAGGTAAGCTTAAAGTGTCCAAGCAGTGAACAGCGTAGACCATGGGTCTACACTGGTCCCAAAGATCTGTACAATTCTGACAGCCTCTAAGAGTTAAATGGTTTAGTCATTGATTCTAGTCATTTATCAATCGAAGTATTGATTTATATAAAATTATGTTTTGTGAAGATTCTTGCCTGTTCTTGTTGCAACAGCATTTTATTTTATAATAGTTGTCATGTACATTTAATTGTAATACAACTTGATATTATTACACAGTCTATCTTAAAATAGTCTGTGCAATAATATCATGTTTTATTATTAGAAAATGTATGCATTTTGAAAGTTTTGTTTAAAACATTTGCCAAAAATAAATTGTCTAAATGTTCTTTGATTCACTCTTTCACTGGGTTATATTTGCAAAGTCTAAAGATGAACTGCTTCCCTGGTGAACATACTGACAATGCTCAAAATTGCACATAATGTTGCCACCGCTGGGAGTCGAACCCATGGCTTGCCCTTCAACAGGATGCATTCTACAACTGAAATACATGTACCATGGCTAAAAATAACTGATAAACAATGCTGTTTCTTTGTCAAGCTTCACCTATATATAGATGTGAAAAAATCACTTAGTCTTGATTTATTACAATGATGATGTATTTTATGTTTTGATGGCTGTCAAGCTAGCAGTTTTAGCTTATAAGTGGCAGAAAGATTGAATCTATATATCACACTGAATTCTCATTAAAATAATTCACCTGAAATAAACTTGAATATTGGATCATTCTGACATTTAAAAAAAAAAAAAAAAAAAAAAAAATCCCTACCTACCGACCCATCTTTTTTTCAGCATGTTACAGGAAACAGACATATTTTTTTTTTAGGCCTTATGAAAGGTATTTTTTTTTATTTTATGTTGTATTGTTTGTCCATAATCTCTGATAAGTAGTTTGTAAAGCGCATTTGAAATTTTATATATAAAGGGGCGCTATTAAATCTGGCATATAATAATAATAATAATAATAATAATAATAATAATAATAATAATAATAATAATAATAACAATAATAATACTAATTATAATAATAATAATAATGATAATAATAATAATAATAATAATAATAATAATAATAATAATAATAATAATAATAATAATAATTATAATCATAAGTATAATAATAATAGTAATAATAATAATAATAATAATAATAATAATAATAATAATAATAATAATAATAACAATAATAATAATTATAATAATAATAATAATAATAATAATAATAATAATAATAATAATAATTATAATAATAATAATAATAATAATAATAATAATGATGATCATAATAATGTTCATTGTATGTATGTATGATGATATCTCAGATATGATTTGAATCCGTTGGCACTCACACAAACTCCCCGAACATATAAACATGATTTTGTACCAACACGCCTGAGGCTTGCTTTTCAATAGACACAGTCATGAGGCCTTTTGTAAATACCTTATCATACGAGATTTGTTTTCCTTTCTTTCTTTTCCTGATAACACAAATGCAATTTATACAACAATTCTGAGAACAATTCTCACGAAAATCCAGATTTTTATGTTGTCAACACTAACGTCTAGCAAGTTATGCAAGTTCTAGATGATCAGATGCTAAATTTTATTTAAAAGTTTTACAATTAGAACAACTCATGGCCATTCCTACGTGGAACTACATTCTTCATTTTTTTAATTTACTCGTATAAACTTTTAAAAATGAAAAATAAGAAACCATACTCACTCTTTTTATATCCATATTCCACTCATTGGCACTATAACGGTAAACGCGTTGGAGCATTTTCAACACATAGCAAAATGTAATGGCTCCAATGATTACCCGCCATGAATTTGCATAGGTTATTTGGGACAATTACCTTCCCATAAGATATCTGCAAAACCCGTAAACACGTCTATGAAAGTGAAAAAACGCCTCGGTTTCGTCTCAGCTCTCCCGATGTCCTGGTTCCCAGTTATCTACCGTTGACTAATCTACTATCTGGGTACCAGTATCGAACGATAACACACTTCGTTAAATTTTAGACAGTTCTCGTGTAGGAGTCAGAAGTCATTGAACTTTACAATTATGAAATTCTTTATGGCCCCTCAATCCCCTTTGTGTATGGAGAAGGTTTACATTAAAACCCTATGTTTTCCTTTTCTGCTTCGATGTATTTATTAGCTATATGATTTCTATGAAAATAGTCGAGAAATGATTAGAAAGTTTGTTCATTTAGTGAAAAATAAAGTCACCAGCATGGCTAGAATGAAGTTAAAAGTCTTTGTTACTAATACACATGTTTGTTTTTCGGTGGGAAATCTGAGCATTAGTTTTGAGGCTGCACATAGATCAGTTCTGCTAACGGCATTCCAGGATGTGTCACCAGGGGGTGCATGGCGTCCGAACAGCTGCGTTGCTAGGCAACGGATAGCAATTATTATCCCTTTTCGTGACAGGCAGGAACATTTGGACATTCTAGTATATTATCTTGTCCCCCTTTTGAAACGGCAAAAAGTGGCCTTCCGAATATTCGTGGTAGAACAGGTAATAACATCTGTATATTGATTCCAACGATTGTCCTTTTCAAGACCTTTACGGTGAATCAAATTAAAAACAACAATAGTTTACCATGTCAGAAAGGTATGGCTCAATCAGAAACGCAAGCATATTGATACCATTTAAAAGGATTGATAGCTATTAAGGACGTGATAATGCTTATTTAATTGTATTAAGCAGTTAACAGTCTCATTGCACCTTTAGAGTACTACTTTATAAATATATTATATAATGCAAAAGAATAACATTTTGTACAGAACACATTATTTTGGAAAGTTTGAGCACATACAACTTAAACAAAAATCACGTTTCAGTTCGGCAACAAAACCTTCAACAGAGGTCGGCTTATGAACATCGGGTTCATGGAAGCGCGGAAGAACGAGGAATTTGACTGCTTCATCTTTCACGACGTCGATCTCATACCGGAAGACGACAGGAATATGTACACATGCTTGGAGAAGCCTCGACATATGTCCCCAGCTGTGGATAAATTAAATTATAAGTGAGTAGTAAAGGAATGAAGATTGCACGCTTGTGGTGAGCTTGACATAGTTGTTTGAGGTTCGGTGTATATGCGTGTGTGTGTGTGTGTGTGCGTGCGTGCGTGCGTGCACGCGCGCGCGCGTGTGCGTGTGTGGGTCAGGCATGACTAAATTTGTCTGGGCTGTATTTTGACCATGCATTTTAGGATTTTCAAAAAACTTGCTTTGAAAGTTCGTCATGATGAGGCAGTGTGTCGCGCACAATACAAAAGTCTGTACATCAAAGATCAAGGGCGAGGTAAGTGGTCAAAGGTTGAAATGATTCTTGTCCGGGCTGTGTACTGACCATGCATTATATGATTTGTCTTAAAAAAAATGCAATGAACTTAAATGGTAAATTTCACGGTTAGAGGTCAAATGCTGAAATGATCTTTATCTATGGTGGTTCATCATGCTCAGACGTAGTTTTGCAGGTACACGTATTGTTCAATTCCATCTGGCATCCCCCCATGCCAGATAAGTCACGCGCTGTGACGTAATACTTTTTTATTTCTTTTATTACATACTTTAAGTAACCAAAATTATGAGATTTCAATAGATGAGTTTCATAAACATTAACTTTGGAAAAATGCATATTCACAACAAAACAAAATAACCCTTCTGTGACTTGATATCGAAGGAACTTATTGACGTATGCAGTGAATAAAAATTACAGCGCGTCATGACGTCAGTAAACATCATCGCACGCGCTTTTTGGTGAAATGTACAAAAATGAGGCTTTTTTAAGCAGTTTCTTCACACAAAAAATAATTATTGTATGCTAGAAAATATATCAATCATGTGTGTCCGTTCCGGATAGAAAAATCCGACCCTCGGGCACGCCGCGTAGCCGGTAACTCGGCAAGCCTCGTTACCTGGCAACGCAGGTGCCCTCGGGTCGGATTTTTCTATCCGGAACGGGAACACATGACATATATTATTAGTGTTAAAATTGCATGGAAGGGCATTCTGTTTCTTTCAAAGGCTCTTTCAACGGGCCCGACATGTCGCCATTTGGCGTTTTTTTTTCCATTTTCCATTTGACTAATTAAACCAAATCGACCCCAACAGTTTTTAGCCTTGTTGAATTTAAAGTGTACAAAAAAGATATAAATAAAATAGCCATTGGGACTTTAGGTTCCTAAAAAAATATCACTTTGTTCATATACTTTGTCACATTGCCTTTCTTGTTTTGAAAAAAACACACAAAAAAACCTAATGTCCATTTAACATGAAGTGCTCGTTTACACCACTTTATAGATTTTCAATCACACCATATCGTTTATACTGCAAGAATGCACGAACAATAGAAATCAATTGATTGAAATCGTTACAAATAGAAACCTGGATAAGAATCAAATTGATAATTCAGATGAAACTATAGGAACAAACGCAGTATTAAAACGTTTAGCTATTACCTTATTTTGAAACTAAATTATTGCTGGGGCTGGCGCCTAGGACCGGCCAATGAAATCGGAGTTCGTCATTTTTCACTTTCGTTGACACAATACTACGTGGGAGTGTGGTCTTTTGTTGGGTCGGAAACCTGAGGACCCGGAGGTTACCTTTGTTTCTGGCTTAGTCTGAACTACAAAAACGCGTATTCGCACTGGCTCTTATAGCATTACATTTTTCAAATATGGATGCGTGCATGTGCATGTAATCAGTTATGTATTTCAGGTTTTCTGACAAATTGGTACGCTTTTATAATAGTATGCTTATGATGAATGATGATGAATGGTGGAGAATAACATAGATGCTGTTTTTCAATTGAAGTTAAAAGTGCTTGATTAAAAAGAAATTTAAAAATAATGAATCAGTCAGTGTAAGCGCAGTGCAATTTTACAAGTATTTAAGAGAGTTTCGTATTAGCTAGGCAAACTATATTAACATTCATAAATTATACAGATGATGTTCAGTCATTAACACGAATCCAGTGATCGGTGGAAGACATTAGTCCGTTATGCTGCCATCCACGTTCTCGAGCAAAAGTATATGCGGGTCACAAAGTTTGTCACATTTCCCATCAAAATATCAAATTCCTGGTTGCAACCTTTCTTCTCTAGCAGTTGTTCTCGTCAGAATGATATGGACACTCGTCAGACTTCTCCGGATGTTTCCGAGAAACGTTATCCTTGATCTAGCATGTCGCGCAAATGTGCTTCACGGAACGTTTCTCTCCTCTTATATACACAGTGTGTGGACTAGAATCACTGCACTCACCACGCTGATACTTAGAACAGAACAAAGAACGTCCCTCTTTATTAATTCAGCTTGAAGTATCACTACGACGCGTATCCTGACTACGAACGGCCCATGGCCTCTCCAGCAATAAATTTAAACTTCCAACATCAGAAAAACTATCGGCCCGGACTCGATTCCCTCTCTCTGGTTAAAGTAAAACTTCCTCGTGAATGTTCAATACACAATTCCAGAGGTATATATGAGCGAAACACATAAGCGATTTCAGGTGAAGTAACCTATACTTAATCTCCCCATTCACACTCAAGGCCGTGTTTTTAGAACATAGATGTGTCAAAAGAGAACAATAGCCGGTCACAAACTGAGACATACTCAAGTCATTATAGTCAATGTCTGAATGACCAGATATTTGAGCCGGTACAAACGCATGGGGCCATAACTGGGGGTGACGAACTGAAATATCAGTTGTTTTTGCAGATTTACCAGATTTCACCTTTTTGGAAGGTGTTATACACGTTGCTATCTTCTGTTGTCGCGTAACGTAATCACGGTCACGTCCAAGTGAAAAAGAGTGTTTTCTTGTTCTATCTCGCTGAAAAGACGCCTTTTCTCTCCATGGGCCCTTTTCTCTTCAACTTGCCGTCGTAAAATGTCCCTCTCTTTCAGCAGATCGTTTAGGTCAAGTTCGTTCGATTTTTTTTGTCGATTTTGCTCTGGGAGTAAGTTCTAGCAATTCCCGTGACAATAGCTCACTCTTTTCCTGTAGGTCGCGGATGGAACCATCAACATCCACCTCGTTCTTCAATCTCGCACCAACAGACGCCATTTTTATTAATTTGATATCTTAACAATGACCGCTCGGCTGGAGGCGCGCTTAACAATGATATAAGCGCTAAAACACAGGGCCACCTAACAGAAGTCTTGCCCATCCTTTAAATAAATACCATTCTTACACGTAAATGTTTTTTAAGATACAATGCAATATCAAATTTACAACTGTATTTAAGACTAGAGAAATGAAACCATATCCAATATTCAGAGCTGTGGGACCTCCCTAGATGTCATTCGTCGCAGGTTTCGCGGCATTTTGGGTAAAAAATTACTCCTTTGACGAATATCCCATCAACCGATGGGAGTAAACTCCCCATTTGGCTTCAAAATTCTGTTTAAGTCACACTTGGGGATGTGACGGGGTCAAGTCATAATGCAGCCATTATAGGGCGCGGGCAGACCTTTATAAACGCAATAACAACAACAAGCCACCTAACAGAGAATTATGGGAAGAGAGTGACGTCAGAGAGCGCTTAATAATTATCGTTTTTATGTCTAAATACTTAAATTATCTAGTTCAACACAGAACAACATATGCATGATCAACTGGAGAAAACGGATGACACTTCTTTCTGTCGGCTTGTCAATATCTTAATGATCCTTATTGGTTGTCCGGTTAGCGGTTGTCCGGTTAGCGCAGTGGTTAGCGCACTCGCTTCTCACCTAGGCAACCCGGGTTCGATTCCCGGCTTGGGCGCATGTGAGTTTGGTTTGTGGTCACCAAGCCGGACAAGTGGGTTTCCTCCGGGTTCTCCGGTTTCCCCCACAACACCAGACCACACTATCGCGTAATGTCGTGCCAATATATAATTAATATAATGTTGTAATAACTTGTTTCACAATCGTTGTAAAATAAATATGTTTAAACTAAACTAATGATCCTTATTGCAAGCATCAGTTAAACATTGGTTAGCGCGCCCATTTCAGCGGAAGGATATTATTGTTTAATGTAGCTGCTATATGGCACATGACGGAGGTAGGCCAAACTACACAAGGTCCACGTCGTGTTTTCTTGTTCTTATTGTGTTTCAGATTGCCATACAAAGCGCTGGTGGGTGGGGTTCTCAGCATGAAGGCAGAACATTTCTTCAAGATCAACGGATTTTCGAACCTTTACTGGGGCTGGGGCGCTGAGGATGACGATATGTTTTACAGGTAAGCAGGCCTGATTATGATTAAAATAAATGAATGTACAAATCAAGAATGATATTGCTAGGCCCAACGGATTTAATAAAATCTTCCAAATTGATCTTTGTAAGGCACCACAAGAAAACAGGCTTGACTGGGATATTTATGAATATATGAATTAACCGTATTAACAACTGTAGAAAACGTTGAACCAGGCTTAGTTTTGGTAATGTTGTTACACATTCATTGTTCAGTGGATGGTAGGTAGAATAAAATTTTAAAATGCTTTGCAACAATGGCAAATAACAAAAAACAAATAGTCCCAATAGATACTTTTAAATATAAGGACATTGACAGACATTCAGCGGCTATAAGTATTTATATTGAACGAAAGGCAAAATAATGTAATATAATGTGATAATACCACATTTCAAATTTTCAATTTCGGAGGAAATCAAAGCTTACCTATGAATACTGAGAAGGGGACATGCTGTTGAGTGTTGATTGTATATCTGTATACGTGTCTGGATGGATGGAGAGGTGTTACAAACTGTGTTGGGATTATTTCTCCGAAATTGATGGGAATATGGCAATAAACTTTATATCTAGTAGATGCAATATTAACGACGTTATAAAGTACATTCATGCCGCTTCAAATATTGTGTGTGTTTAATTTTAGTATAAAAATAGTACATATTTACATTCTAGTGTTTGACGACCAACAGTACCATATACACTTAAGTACTAAATTTGGAAGAAAAAGGTTACGTTTCTTAAAAGAAGAAAACACTTGGTTGAAACTAACCAAAATGTATTCGATAAAGTGTCATATCCGGTGTAGGAGTACATACAATGCATTAAAAATGACGACATTACAACTAAATCAAGTTCACAATCCTTTGAGCTTCAAAACTTAAGGAGTCGGAAAGGAGGCCATGGTCTGATATAACATTGATTTGATTCGCTGTCATCCGTTGAAAAGTTAAAGCACAAGAAACAATGAGAATTAACATCAGAACTGATGACGTTTGCCCTACAATGCCTAGTTGTACATGTGTCTTTTAAGAAGATTTAACAACTGCTGTAAAACCTGCTTCTGTATATTGAGTTTAATGAAGACCGGACTAGTTTTTAGATTGTTACGGCCCTTTTAATTCTTATAAATGTATATTGGAACTATAAAAAACTCACCGGGTCAATCGTAATGAAACATACCAATTAAATTCATATTATTGCATATTTGTGGAGTTTATTCTTTAGTAGAAAACATGTCACTACTGATTATGTTGGTTTTTGAGGAAACAGTCCGACTTTTTAATTCTGTTCTAAAATCACTGTAACAAAACTATAAATATATCAGGTATATTAGCTTTATGGTACAAAGATGTTCGTGTACTTTTCAGACTTTCAGCCTCGAAAATCGGTGTTTCACGGCCCAACATCACAATTGGTCGGTATAAAGCGATAAAACACGCGAGAGGGGAAGTCAATAAAGCCAGGTTAGCATCCGATTCATAATTTATTTGACCATTGCATCTTAATAATACAAGTACATACCGAACAAGAAACCAAGATGCTGTCAGTGTTAACTTAGTAACAAGTATAAATTACTTGGGGATTAAACCTTAAAGGTAGTTGCCTTATGTTTGTTTCTTTGTGTCGTTGGCTATTTTAATAAACTAAATATGTTTTAGTATTACTATGCAACATCATTTATAATGAAATAATATCATGTGGGTTTTATTGCGACTGTGTTTCAGTATAAGATGTTTTCCTTTGTCAACAATTGCAAACCTCCAATAAGGACAAGGAAGTGGCACATTGAGGCAGTGTTCAGCAAACGTTGAGAAATATACAATGCATCTTCATACTTACGTCTGATTATTGTTCTATTTAACTTTCATTTCAGATTCAAGCTTTTAAAAACAGCGAAAACGCGTTACTTAAAAGAAGGCCTCAATACTTTGGAGTACAGATTGGTTGAAACCCGACTTGAAAAGCTGTACACATGTATAACAGTGGATATCGGTGTTCCGCCGAAAAATCAGACTGAATATCCAATAGCGAATGTGGGTGATCCGCCGAAGAATCAGATCGAATATCCAAAAGTGGATGTGGGTGATCCGCCGAAGAATAAGATTAAATATCCAAAAGCGGATGTGGGTGATCCCCCGAAGAATCAGACTGAAATCCAATAGCGGATGTGAGTGTTCCGCCGACGAATCATAACATAGACTTGCTCAAAATGATTTGTGAAAGCGTTAACGCTTGACATGTATTTCATGGCCATATTTACATATATATCAATGTATATTTAGAATTTTAACTCAGTTTAATTATGCTCTAGAATGTTGTGAATGGGAACAGTCGTCAAGAGAGAGAGAGAGAGAGAGAGAGAGAGAGAGAGAGAGAGAGAGAGAGAGAGAGAGAGAGAGAGAGAGAATAGGACAGAGCGAAGGGGAGAGATTAATAAAATAATTAAAGAAACATATGCAAAAAGTGTCAAAGGTAATATAGTACGTGCAGTCATAGAGAAATAATTGTTATTCTAATTAAAAACAATATCTACAATCAATGAAATATACATCAGAAATCATAGTCGATAATAAATTATGGTGAAATATAAATCTACTTTTGTTGTTTAGAAGGAACAAGTCTTCCTAATATGTATAGAGAAGTCATTCGTATAAAGAGCAGATCCATGGTCAATTGGTAACGTGCTAGAACACACTGGTTCCATCCCCCCGCTCATATTGATGGTTTCATACCGGGATCATATTGGTACGTCTCTGACGTTTATTTTAAATTTTATAAACCGTTGAACAATGACCTCATTACTGATAAAAATTTATCAATGATCACTTCATATACTGTTTGAATCAACCTCTAATACTGAAATGTTTCCATAGTTAATTTTCAACGTTAAAAAAGAGCATTTGGGTCAATTGGCAAAGGGGTCAAAATGTGACACCGCAATATAGAAAGTTCGAATCCATCATAAAACGTATTTATATCTGTATTCATGATATATTTCGCTATCATTACAGGTTTTGGACTGATTTCAAAGTATAACAACTATGAATAATTCGCATTACTCAGGCTTAACATCACTTTGAATTTCAGTATTAGATTAGTTGTCCGGTTAGCGCACTCGCTTCTCACCTAGGCGACCCGGGTCCCGGCCTGGACGCATGTGAGTTTGGTTTGTGGTCACCAAGACGGACAAGTGGGTTTCCTCCGGGTACTCCGATTTCACCCACAACACACGACCACACTCTCGCGTAAAATGGTTCCAAAGAGAGTGATTAATATAATGTTGTAATAACTTGTTTCACAATCGTGCATTCTGGAGCACATCCGTGGCAATCGGTATTTATTTATATCATACATTTATCTGACATCGTCTTCGTGGCGTACTGTTCCTCGTCCAATAAGCCCTTTGAGCGTAAAATTTACTTCAGGACCACACATAGTAAAAGACTCGTAGTTTCATGTAAGTCGACACTGTCGTGAGCGATTTAAGACTACTATTGTACTTTGATATGAGATTATAATGACTATTAACAAATTTTTAGAAAGTTTTCCTTAATTTAAAATATACTCAACACCTAAGCAGTTGGAAAGTAGGTCATGGTCTGATATGGTATAACAATGATTTGATTCACTGTCATGTGTTGAAAAGATTAATTACAAGAAAACTGAGTAACAATATCCGAATTGATGAAATTTGCACAATATTGCCTAGTTATACATATGTCTTTTAAAAAGATTTAACAACTGCTGTGAAACCGACTTATGCACATTAATTTGAATGAAGATCTGACAAGTTTTAAGATTGTTACGACTCTTTTAATTCTTATAAATGTATCTGGAACAAGAACAAACAAACGGTTCTGACCACTTTTTTCACCGGGTCAATCGTAATGGAACATACCAAATAAATTCATATTATTGCATATTTGAGAATAACAATATACCCTTTTTTGGCATTATGTCAAGGATAAGAGGAGTTTATTCTTTAGTAGAGAACATGTTACCACTGATTATGCTTGTTTTGTAGGAAACAGTCCGTTCTAAAATCACTGTAACAAAACTATTAAGATATCAGGGTCCCCAGTTTTATTCTATTAAGATGTTGGTGTACTTTTCAGACTTTAAGCCTCGAAAATCAGTGTTTCACGGCCTAATATCACAATTGGACGGTATAAAATGATAAACACGTCAGTTGGAAAGTCTCTCCAGTCAGGTTAGCATCCGATTTATTATTTATTTGACCAATGCATCTTTATTAAACAAGTAAACATGAAACCCAGATGCTGTAAGGAGGCATACAGAGCAAAGGCCGAAATACAAGTGCAAACAATTGTTATAAGTAAATGTTGGGTTACTGCCGTGGCAGAGTCCGTGTTAACGTAGTAATAAGTAGAAATTGCTTGGGGGTTAAACCTGGTTATGAGACTAGTATTTTTCATATAAGTTCACACATAAGGTTGTAAAGATATTGTAGTTGTTTTTCAATTTACAGGTTCATGTCCGTTTCTTCACATTCACCTTTATGGTAATAAAGGTAGTTGCCTTATGTATGTTTCTTTCTGTCGTTGGCTATTTTAATAAACTAAATATGTTTAAGAAATACTATATCATGTGGGTTTTATTACGACTGTGTGTCAGTAGAAGATGTTTTCCTTTGTCAACTATTGGAAGCTTCCAATAAGGAAAAGAAAGTGGCACATTGAGGCAGTGTTCAGCAAACGTTGAGAAATATACAATGCATCTATATACTTACTCCTGAGTATTGTTCTATCTAACTTTCATTTCAGATTAAAGCTTTTAAAAACAGCGAAAACAGGTTACTTAAACGACGGCCTCAATACTTTGGAGTACAGATTGGTTGAAACCCGACTTGAGAAGCTGTACACACGTATAACAGCGGATGTCGGTGATCCGCCGAAGAATCAGACTGAAAATCCAAAAGCGGCTGAGGGTGATCCGCCAAAGAATCAGACTAAATATCCAATAGGCGATGTCTGTGATCCGCCGAAGAATCAGACTAATAACATAGAAGTGCTTAAAATAACATTTTGAATATTTGTGAAAGCGTTTACACTTGACATGTGTTTCATGGCCATATTAACATATAGAGATAGAGAGATGGGGAGAGTGAGCGAGAGAGAGGGAAAGCGAAAGGACAAAGAGAGAAGGAAAGAGAGAGGGAGACAAACAGACAGACAGACAGACAGACAGACAGACAGATAGACATACAGACAGACAGACAGACAGACAGACAGACAGACAGACAGACAGACAGACAGACAGACATAGATGGAGCGAGAGAGAGAGAGAGAGAGAGAGAGAGACACACACAGAGAGAGAGAGAGAGAGAGAGAGAGAGAGAGAGAGAGAGAGAGAGAAAGAGAGGGAGAGAGGGCAAAGGAGAGATTAATAAATAAGAGACATATGCAAAAAGTGATGATAATAGAACACAAGAAATCATAGAGAAATAACCGTTTTTATGATTAAAAACTATACCTACAATCAATGAAATAAACATCAATAATCATAGTCGATAATAAATTATGGTGAGATATAAATACAAGTAAATTTTAGTTATTTAGGAGGAAAATGTCGTCCTAATAAGTAAAGAGAAGTCATTCGTATAAAGAGCAGATCCGTGGTCAATTGGTAACGATCTAGAACACACTGGTTCCATCCCCCGCTCATATTAATGGTTTCAAACCGGGACCATATTAGTACTATACGTCTCTGACGTTTATTTTAAATTTTATAAACCGTTGCACATGACCCCATTACTGATAAAAATGTAACAATGATCATTTCATATACTGTTTTAATCGACATCTGATTAATATAATGTTGTAAGAACTTGTTTCACAATCGTTGTAAAATAAATAAGTTTAAACTAAGTAGCATTCTCAACTTTACATATAGAGAGTACATTCTGGACCATATCCGGGGCAATTGGTATTTATTTATATCGCACATTTATCTGGCATCGTCTTCGTGGCGTACTGTTCCTCATCCAACAAGCCCTTTGAGCGTAGATATTACTTCAGGACCACACATAGTAACAGACTCGTAGTTTCATGTAAGTCGACCCTGTCGTTGTGCGGTGTACATGCATGAGGTTTACGTTAATGCAGAACATCCATAGTGTTCATTAACTCCGGGAAAACACAGTCCATTTGATGCTTGTACTGTCTCATGTATTGGAGTGATAAGAGTAGTCAAGCTGTTACTAAAACGTTATTCAAAAAACGTCGTGTTCCGCTTGTTCCTAATCATTACACACTTATGAGGCAGGTCACATCACTTTGACTCTTGTTGGGCTGACCCTACAAATATGATTGGCGGTATTCTTGCCTTTCTAAGAAATACGTTATTGCATAAGTCCTTTATTATCTACCGCCATGTACGATTTACGGAAGAAAATATCACCGTGTCCTACATAATAAAAGGGTGGATAGTATGGTGAAATTTGAAAGGTAGGTAATACAACTGGTTGAAGCAAATGCTAAATCTTAACTTTGTGCGATTATGAGGCAGTTGCATCTTTGTGACTTTTATTCTTGACAACAAGGAAACAACAAGGAAACGCCTAGATAATCACAGGAAACAACATGTACAAATCTAGATAATCACTTGAAACAACAGGGACACGCCTAGATAATCTCAGGAAACAACATGTACAAGTCTAGATAAACACTGGAAACAACAGGGTCACGCCTTGAAAATCACTTAAAACAACATGTATTAGCCCAAATAATCACTGGAAACAATATGTACAAGTCTAACTGGCAACAACAGATGTTAGCCTAGATAATCACTGGAACCAACAGGTGCAAGCGCCTAGATAATCACTTGAAACAACAGGGACACGCCTAGAAAATCACTTGAAACAACAGGGATACGCCTAGATAATCACTTGAAAGAACAGGGACACGCCTAGATAATCACTGGAAACAAAAGGGTCACGCAGAGACAATCACTTGAAATAGCATGTACAAGCCTAGATAATCACTTGAACCAACAGGGACACGCCTTGATAATCACAGGAAACAACATGTACAAGCCTAGATAATCACTGGAAACAAGAGTTGCTAGCCTAATAATCACTGGAAACAACAGGTGCTGGTCTAAGTAATCACAGGAAACAACAAGTACATGTCTAGATAATCACTTGAAACAACAGGGTAACGCCTTGATAATCACTGAAAACAACAGGTGCTAGCCTAAATAATCACTGGAAGCAACATTTACAAGTCTAGATAATCAGTGGAAACAACATGTACAAGCCTTAATAATCAGTGGAGACAACATGTACAAGTCTAGATAATCACTGGAAGCAACAGGTGCTAGCCTAATTAATCACTTGAAACAACAGGTGCTATCCCAATTAATCACTGGAAACAACATGAGCAAGTTTAGATAATCACTGGAAACAACAGGTGCTAACCCAATTAATCACTGTAAACAACAGTCACAAGCATTAATAATCAGTGGAGACAACATGGAAACGCCTAGATAATCATTGGAAACCTTAATAATCACACGAAACAACGGGGACATGCCTAAATGTTCACAGGAAACAACATGTACAAGTCTTGATAATTACTGAAAATAACAGTGACAAGTCTAGATAATCACTTGAAACAACATGTGCAAGCCCAAATAATCACTGGAAACAACAGGTGCAAGGTTAAATAATCACTTGAAACAACATGTACACGCCTAGATAAATGGCCCAGTGTACCAAGAAGTTTGAGTTTGAACGCCAATATATTCTTGCAAAGAAGGTATATATTAATGATTATCTATAAAGAATATATGTTCTTCAACCTTAAATACAATGCTACTGGGTATATTTCGTCTTTTTAGCTAATTTCACTGCTAAAGCAGTGCAGTCAGAAGGGATTTAAACTAACTTAATTAATTATGTATTGTATATTTGAATTCCCTCCCCTGTCCCCTTTATATCAAATGTATAGCATCTAATTCATGGTTTAAACCATGATCAACATCGCGTAGTCTCAAAATACGGCTCAAGGAATACCCTGGGCAAAGCATTATATGTTTTATTATATTTTCGTTTATTCCTTCTCAGCCCGTACACCATTTTTGTCCATACGTATAGAAAGATCATTTATCGAGCATATTAATATAAACATACATACATGTTACTTCTTTGATTACGGTCAAATGATCTATGATCATTACAATGAGTAAACCATGCAACAACATAAAAACTCAAGCAAATTAAAGTATCACGGGGCCGGGGGGGGGGGGCTAGTGAAAAATCTGATATGAAATACAAAAACAATTGTATAAAAATAAAAAAAGCTGTTTTATTATACGAATGTATACTGTTCAATACAATGAAGCTCTTTATAATAATATAATGATTATATGAACATTTACTGTCATTCAGTTTTATTATTTTAGTATTTAAAGCAGTTCTTAAAGCGTTTATTCACTGAATGGTATTAACCTTTATGTGTTTGAAAAAGTCAATATTACTTGTAAAAAACAACAATGAGGGCACAAATTATGTGCGGGCTGGGAAACATCATAAGGGAATGACTAGTTTCAAAGCAAGGCACTTTCAAGTAAGTAAATATAGAGCCATTTAACGGCGATAACGAAAAAATCACCAGTTGTAAAAAACACTTGTAAAGGCCATTCAAAAAACACGTAGAATGTCTTAAAAAGTTATTAAGATTTTGGCGTCGTCTCAAAATATTTGTTGATTATATAAATTAGAATATTCTTTAAAATATAATTAGGAAAATATATTAAATACATTGATTTCTTAATATTTTAATGACCCGATATAAAATGGGGTTGTGTGTGTTTGTTTAAGTGATTAAAAATATACATGCGTATAATGCTATCAAACCCTGTGAAAGAATGCCCTAATGTATTAATAATAAAACATAAAAATATATATATCTAACCTAAGTCAAATTGTCTGAGAATCAGGCATTTCTTACTGAAGTGAGTGATAGAAATTCATGACGTCAAAATGTGTACGGCGCAATATTGTTTTACAATTATTCGTAAAATTCTCCTTCCTAGAAAGTTTTCTGTTTAAAGTGCTCTAAAATCACACAAAGGTGCAGCGACAAAAAATACAGAGTTTGACATCAACAAAATGACAATTTGCAAATGTCAAAACATGAGATAACGAGGTTATCCCAGCGGTCGTTATCTCAAGGTGCTGAGCTTAATATGCAAACATGCTGCTTTATAAACAAAGAAACCGCATGATTCAGGTAGCTTTGCAACGATTATTGTTACGGCATCTTAAGCTTTGTAGTCAAAATTATATTTAAAAATAAACAAAACAACTATATCAACTGCGAAGCTGAACAATTGTCTTTTTTGCACAAATGAAAACAATGTCATTTGCTGTCGTATAAATGCGCCGCCTTACTCTACCTCGCTTATTTTAAAATATTACTTCATCATGCATAATCAAGGTACCTGCATGGAAATTTACCTTAAGAGAATAGATTCTCGCGATTTCTCTGATATACATTAATGTTATTATTGCCTCTAGTAAATGTTGTATGTACAGTGCCTACATATATTTTGAATGGCCCTTTAATACACGTTTACCTCTACTAAATATCAGAAAAACAACAACAAAATAACAGCAAATACAAATACTAAACAAAACAGTACTCATCTACTTATCATAAATAAAGTATACTAGTCACTTAAGACTTCAATGGGAGTTGTGTCCCTTTCATCAGTCTACAATTAAAAAATGAGAACATTCTAGTGAAGTATAAGACGTAAAGCGTTTAGTCTAAATAAAATTTAAACGAAACATATCATTAAATTTTAATTTTATGTGCGGTTCTTTCGTATAGAGTAAACATTGATGCAGCATATTATGTCAAAGCTAAAATACTTTAACACATGGGTTTATCTGCTAAACGAACAATGCGCGAGACAAGAGTAACAGGACCACTGTTATAAATGATCAGATAAGTAAAAGTCTGGTACTATTGACTATATGGGCATGCCATTATTAATTCAATCAATATTTAGAACAGTGATTGCATATTGATATCTAATTATCAGTACAACTGCAAGCATTTATAATAATGTTGAAAACGATTATTTGTGACTGGATTTATATTTTATTGCCAGAACCCTATGCCTTCTTGTTCAGGATCGTGTTTCTTGTTGACTAAGTCGACATGGAAAGTTATATCATTACGGCCAAACGCCGTATATGCATTGCCAGCAAGATAACAAGTATACAAACGTAAGACCATACCATAACAATGCATCTGAACATGCGTGATTTGAATATATGATATAATAAGATATTTATATCTAGAACAAAATTCCACCGTTAATTTCCTGTCGTCTGATGTTTTCGTGCACACATTGGATAGTGACGTCACTACTGTATGTGAATAAGGGAGGCAATCACGTCATGATTTAGCTAAATTATTGAAGCAGTTATTTGCCCTTATATGGTATTCAAAATGTCACAGCGGTCACATGAACTGACAGTGAATTTTCGCTTGGTCACATGTCAAAAATGTTCTCTTTTTAGGGTAATGGAATTTTACCATTGTAGACAAAAGTCAGGTATAATAATTCTAAAATGTATACTTCTTACGTATATCCTCATATAACTTCCATTCAAGTAGAAAGTGATACTCGTCATCGATGTTTTAACATAAAGAACAGACCCTTCCCAAATTTGCAAAAATAAACTTGTAAAAGGAGGCCCTTGTTGGGGTTTCTATTCTGCTAAACCAAATTTGAATAAACGTGACACGCCGCTTGGAATGTCTGCAAATACTACGGAAACCACTACTACTACTATTTCTACTACTATTTCTACTACTACTACTACTACTACTACTACTACTACTAATAATAATAATAATAATAATAATAATAATAATAATAATAATAATAATTATACAACTCAACTGTTTGTAAAAAATATGGTAAAAATGTAAAAATGTGATTGAATTTTAAGCAATGGAAAAACTGTGATTTGTGAATATTGCTGCGCACCTTTCGTTCATGTTTTATTGCGATGCGTAGGATCCACTCGAATTTAATCCGACGAGTGTTAGCTACCTTATATTGCTTCATTTGTCTTAAACAGTTTAAATACATATTTGAGGATAGATCCTGTTTATGCACGGTATACAATAAACATTTGAAAAGTTGATATCAGTTTTGGCAGAACTTTAGAGGTACAAAATGCATCAGAGTATTCGCCTTGTATGGTATGTAGCTAAGAATTCTTCCACGACACCATACGGATGATATCGTCGATGCTGTCGGTATTGGACGGAGCTGGACCAACGTTGATCATCAAGTGTGTGTAATAATGCGTCCTTCGTACTGATATGAGATCGTACTGTATGCTATTCAAACCATCTTGCCCATAAATATCTTTTGTCAGACCTAAAAGTGTGTATCTTCGTTCCCCGACAACCATTTCACTATTTTCATGTTTTATCATCTTATAACGTGCTATTTCTTCATCTTGTCGAGTAATTCCATTGTTGTTTGACATAATCCTGCAAAACATTAATAAACGTTATCGCTCGAACGGCTTTAAAGCTGCACTCTCACAGATTCAACGTTTTGACAACATTTTAATTTTTTGTCTTGGAAAAGCCATTTTTTTGCGAAAAACCATGGAAACCAGTGATTTAAGACTGCTGACAAAAATGGATCGCAGATTTTATTTTTATGTTTATAAAACGATGTTTTATGCATTTTTCTTAAACCTTATGTAACGTTTTAAGCAATGAAACATTAGTTTTTAAACGGAAATAGGTAAATCTACGATCTGATTTTTGTCAGCAATCTTATATCATCTGTTTTCAGAAAATTATGCGAAGATTTGCCCTTTCCATATCTCTATATCTGTGAGAGTGCAGCTTTAAGTATGATGACATTAATAACGATCAATGTTTTGTCTTCCAAATGACATATTTCAAACGATGCATAGAAGGTTACCTATAGATATATCGTAGCTCTCCGCAAAGCAAGCAAGGTTCCCTGATTATCATTTTACCGTCCTCCACGATGCGAGTAGGTTTACCTGTAGGACATGTAGTCGATTTCCGCCATACATTTTGTCGACAATTGCTATGCGAGTAATCTTACCTATTAATTTTTCGACCACAGTGAAACGATAAAGCTTAATTATTACCTGTACGACATGCAGTCGCCACTCGCCTCTCGCATAGCGAGACCAACGCAGGTTATTTATACATTTTGTCGACCTCCGCCGATGCGAGCAACGTTACTTGTATGACACGTAGTCGCCCTTCACTATCCGAGTAACGTTACCTGTAAGACATGTCGTCGTCCTCCGCACCCCAGCCCCAGTACAGGTTCGAGTAGCCGTTCAAAGCGATGAAGTCCGCCTGAGGAAAGGCAATAACACCACCAACTAAACATTGGTACGGCAGCCTAGCAGAAGAAAATATATCGGTTATGAATTTGTATTGCTGTACGTAACACTAGGACTTCTCCTGGATAAGAGCATACAAGAATATTGAAAAAACACTACTAACTAAATTGATTTCATTAGCGTAGTGGGAAATAGTATACAATAAGTCTTAGTTTCAATTAGGGACTATTTTCTTACAAATTCGTAAAATAAATGTAGTACGTAAAACCCGGATAGGAGAGTAGTCATTTCATGAATTGTTTATATGTCAGAGGATCGAGCTTGGGTCATTCTTCGTATAAAATCACTACTCATGCTTATTGTAGTAAAGCTGGAAACAGCCCATTTCACGCATTTTAACAGTCAAAATATCAATAGAAATACATTTCGCAAATTTTCATTTTTATCATCAACCATACGCTTTCCCCCAGAACCATTTTTTTCAGACAAAAACGCAGTAATTTAAATTACGAAAATGATTGATGATTTCATCGATTTACCGCACGTATTTTATCAAAAATATATTATTGTTTTGTGCGACCGCACCTATATTTTCACCGGGAACCCAAATTTTTGGTGGTAATTATCTTGTTTTAATATGCAAATTTTCATGCGCAGTAAAATAGTGTTTTGTAAAAGGAAGTAAACAATGCGTGGAGTTTTATATTGTATATCAACCGGTTTAGTACTCATGTCAATAAATCAAAACAAAATGGAGGCTTACAGTAAACATGTTTTGTTTTGAAGGTTATAGAACCCAGTACACTCGAGTTCAAGTGAACGTTTGTTCCACTGACCGTTCAAATGCAATCATCCCATCGTTTAATTGAGGGCATGGTTTGTTTCTGGTGTTGTATTTGTGTATGTGATGTAAGTATGTTTTTAGCGTTTTATTTGTGTATGAGTTGTTAATATGTTTTGTGTCTGTAGTTCATTGTCGTTTGGGCCTTGCTGGGTAGACCTAAACTTGGATTAATTTTGAATTCTTGACTACTGGGTTTGTTCCTGTATTTTTATAGTAATTTTTGTAAATTCTAATTGAAGTGAAATGTATTATCACTGAAATAAACTAGGCAACATTTCTCTTATCATTTGTCATGGTGATAAAAGCACAAGTTGCCACTTGCCCAAGCTTTTCACATTGTTTTGCTCAAAAGGCCATTATCTGATTCAAATCGTAATACTCATGACTAAACCAAAACAAACGTAAGCCTACTTTGTTATCTGTTTTCTTTCACAGCATAATCTCGGATAAATAAAACAGCTCTTCGGCCTTAATTGTATTCTTTACAAACCCTAACACTGCACATACCATTCCCTTTAAAGTGATATTCAAATCGAAATTAAATTTAAAAAAATGAATTGTATATGGACTCCTAAATTTGTTTTTGCTTCCTTTGTAAAACCATGAATTATATTCATTTTTTAATTATACATATTTAATCAAAGTAAAGACAGGTTCAATTGATTTTTAAATGATTAAAGTTGGTAAGATTCCTAAAGCAATGTTGTTGTTTTATTATAAATGATTATCATACTTAAAATATGTTAAAATCATCGTAGAAATTGGTTTATCCAAATTAACGAATGTAGTTAGTATTTGAACATTTTTCCATTGTCCAATAGAGATTAAGTTCAAGAGTTGTGTTCAAATGGGGTTAAAGGACACATATGTTCAATACTCTTTCTTGTTCATATTGATTATAAGAAATAAAATGTTTTTCACTCTATGCTCATTTCGGGTTTTTTGTAAGTGCATTTTTTCGCTTGTTCACCCCATTTGTTTTCGGCAAACATCCGAGGAGCAAAATATCAATTTGGTGTGGCTTTAATAAACACAATTTATGCGAAAAGCTACAGAAACAAGCTCAGTTGCAAAACGTTTAAAAATAAGCCCTGTTTAATGGCACTGGGTAAACGCCAAAGACATAGAACATAAAATCACAAACAAGAAACATGGAAGAACAGCCCAAAACCCCACTAACAGCACAGTGCATACATACTATATATAAAACACTAGGTATGTATATCAAGGATTGTGAGATACCGCATTGGAACGGTCATTGAAATGTAAATTTACTGGGGGGTTAAACCAGTTTGTGTGCACAAACTCACTCTTATCCCAACAATACTGAATAAAGAAATAACGTAAATTGTTGAGCGTCAAATTTCCAGGTGTTTCTTAACATTTGCTTTCCGTCCTTTGACAAAATCTCGTTTATATACGAACTGTGCTTTGTTTGCTATAAGGGACAGTAATTATGCATACTTTTAAATTCATATTATTCTAGTGATACTTGCGGTGAAAATTATGTACCTTAATGGACCATTTCAAAACGCGTTTAAATAGGTTGCTACAAAACATCATTATAGTTAAAACGTTTTTGGAAAGTGTTGGTACGCGCTGGCGGATGAGCACTTATAGACTTGTTTGAACCCCAAGTCAACTCGGGTTTCGCTGACTTTTAAACCGAGGTTGCGCACATATGTAATAATATATATGTTTTTATGTATTAGTATATGACATCTCTGCCTCTAAGTAATTCGCCTATAATCAGAGTATGAGTTATCAATTTTGCTACTGGGCTTCTCGCTTTAGCTTCCATTGTGTTGTTTGAGTCTGACTGTTCCTCCAAAATACTTACTTATACTCCAATATGTCGACAGAATGTGACATATGTTTTGGCCTATCATCACATAGGTATATAATCCGGTCATCTTCAGGAATCAGGTCCACATCGTGAAAGATGAAGCAATCGAAATCCGACATTTTGGACACCTCTAGGAAAGCTGCGTTCATCACACGACCCTTGTTAAAAGTTTGATTCCCGTACTAAAAATAAATGAATTCGTTTTTACATAATAAAGTGATAACAACAAAATCAAAATCGAATATTTGACATTAAAAGATATGTGGTTTCCGTAAACTTTAAAGACAGACGAACGTTTTAGACAAAGAGCTTGTTATGAAATTTATGTATAAAATATATAGTTATTTTGACAAGAATTGGCAAAAAGAGCACTCTTACAAAGTTATACTTCTAGTATATATGAACAAAACCTCTCATCAATTGAATGAGTATCAAATAATACTTTTCTACATACATATACTCTTGTTATGCGTACCAAGATCTTGTGTACGTTACACATTACTGAAATACACATGATTTCCTCAAACAGTGAACAGATGTATACGATGTCAACCGAGTTCAAGGTCTTTGCAATGTTAAAAGGTCGATGCACGAGGTCGATATTCGACTAAAAACCGCAAACAGTACTACCCTATGCTTTGGAATTCACGACTTGTGAAATTTTGGCGACATTAAAACTTTTATGGTAAAATGATGTATGTGTTATAGTTATTGACATTACTAGTTAATACTTAGTTAATACGGAAGATTGAAACACTCATATAAAAAATCAGTAAGTGTAACCTGATTTAGTTCTTACCTGCTCCGCAACAAATATTTGGAAGAGTACCTTCTGCTTCACCAAGATTGGTATTATACTTTTGAGTAATATATTTATATGTTCCTCTCTATTTCTGAACGGGATGATGACGGCAACGTGCTGGACGGGGTTGCATGATGCAGGCTTCCACTTTCCGTTGATAACGAATGGGAACTCCAAGTTATCTTGTGGTAACGAATGTTCTAATCTGCCTTCTGAAACAGTCATAGAATAAGGTGGTCTGTTTCATTTGGGAAAAAATAATGTGTTGGGAATTTGTGCATTATTTTTTTACAGTAAGTCATTCAACATACAAGGGTTGTCCGAAAATTTCAAAGAGACTGCATTCATAAAAACAAACCACTTATAGGATGCATTTAAAATTGTATCAGCAGCTGACTTTTTTTAAATTAACGAATCCTGAAAATTTCAACAATAAACTACGAAGTGTACGAAATCAACAAGCATTTCAAAAAGTACAGGTTACAAGTCTCGAAGCACTTCGTAGCCTCATCGGGTCACGTCAATTACAGTTTTTCTAAATACGCTCTTTTTCTAATTTCTTCACGTACACACCTACGGTGTCGTTCAACCCATTGCTTGAATATCTGTCCATTACATTCTTTCTTATATCGTGCCACTGTTGTTCTCACAGCCAAGCGAATGTCCAGTAGATCTTCGTAGAAATTACCACGTTTATCATTCTTACGCCTCACGAAGATTGCAAAATCGAACGGGGCCAGGTCTGGGCTGTAAGCTGCGTGACTGATCTTCTTGTACCCACAAAAAGTTGATTGTCATAAAGATCTCATGGCATCCAGATGGAGTGGCTTTGTATTGGTGAAAAGCAGATTTTTAACTTTGGCGTTCGGTCTCTTCTTTTGCATGGCATTCATCACGTCCCGCTGTATCACCTGTAATGTGTATGCTATTTACTCTTGGGAGTCCGTCACACGAATCGCCTTTTCCTCTGTAGCCTGGGGACCTATCTAGGCTTTACTTTTGATAAATTGCGATGTTCTTTCATGCCATTATGAACAACTGTTCTTTTTAGCTGAACCGAGGCGGCAAATTCCGTCACTGTCCTCCGTCGGTCTTCTTGTAACATGCCCCGCACTAAATTAACGTCACTTTCACTCACGACTGACGGCCTGCAGCTCCGCTTTAAATCGCACACATATTCATGCCCGTCACTGAATGCCATGCCAGTGAAATACCAAACCCCTTTAAATTGTTGGCAGCTTTGATTTATCCCGTGTTAGAACCGTATAAGTATTAGTAAGAGTCATCCTTCTGTGATTGATCACAGCGTGCTGCTCCGTGCTTGACATTAACGTTTGAGTTTTTTTTCCGAAATCTTGCAAATACCTGCCTATTTGCGTTGACCGTTACAAACTTGTTTACAGTTAGACGAAGTCAATTATTTACGCAGTGATGCAGCTGACGTCATGCTGTCGTCTTATGTTTTTACATGACGTTTTGGCGTCTACTATTCAGACGGAGTAGTATATATGAATTATGAACAATTTTCAGAAAACGTCAATCAATGTGCTCCGTGAAGCGCTACATTGGTTGTTTTGACAACCATTTCCGTCCTTAGTATGAGGTTATATATTGATTTATATTAGAAAACGTTTTAGAATATAAGTCTCAAAACGTTCCGGACAACTTTCGTACGTGTTTGCATGTTTCAAATATAATATAAAACAATTAGTTCAGTAAACTCATATTACCATAACACATCACCAAAACACGGAAACGTAATTTGCACATTCAAAAAGTCAAAACAGAAATAAAACGTAAAAGGTAAATCTTATCAACGTATGTATTAGCTTGGGGAAACATAAGAATATAATAAATATTAATTAAACTAATAGGCAAACCCCAAGTTCGTCTATGATTTGGATCTTAACTCTATCTACAGACGCAGGCATACAATTCAGAGTACCTAATTTAAAGAAAACATTATTAAAAACAAAATTACAATATATATTTACTAATATCTTTTTTTCCAATGAAAAACTTAAATGAATTATTGGAAAAAAGTGACGCTGAAACATTCCGAGTGAGACAAACGGTTGTAAATAACGTTTTTAAAGATTTAAAAAATCTGCAAATGTCTACCAAAGGACTGAAAACGTAGTAATGCAAAAACGCTAAATGATAAATATTTGCAAGATAGAGATCCTGTTTAAGCCTTTCATCCGTCATAAGTGAAGTTCGAGAGCTGATTTTTTTTTACTTTTGACACCTGTTGCTTATTCCAGCGGGTCTTTTCAACTGTGCAATAAACACCATACGATGGAAAGCTATGAACATCTCCTACTAAAGAGGGAAAATTAATTATTTTGAAAATATACTTATCACGTTTACCATAAAGATTGATATTCAATTTATCGTCCCTATCTTCGGATCTAGATAGAATGTTTTTATGTTGAATGCATAAGAAGCACTCAGTTGCAATTGTGGATGGTATATTGATTTAATATTGCTTGTAAACACCGGATCATTCAAACTAATCAATATCGGCAATCTATCTATAAGTGTTATTGAATTTAGTTATTTTCAACATGAATTCACTTTTATATCAGTATAAAATAGGTCAGCACGTAAAGATGCGTATTAAGCACCCATTGGATTGCCTACAATAATTGTTTATGAATTTGTACGATATCTTAAACAAATACAAAAACCACAGTCGCCTGCAATTTATCCATATTAAAAGAACAAGTGAAAATTCAAAAACTAAAAGAAGTTGCTGTGTGTGAATAATTTATCTTCTACCTAAATTGGCGTTTATCGTGTATCGTTAATCGTTAGCGAATGTTTACATTTTGATTGCTGATTATCAAATTGCCGAGTCACTTACGTTTTCCGCGTATATCAGCTGCATGTTTAAACATGATAAAGGTAGATGTTGATTGTTACTTTTTCATGTATCCTTGAAACTGAACATAGGGTAAAGAAAAACGTTATTTTTTGTTGTTGTTGTTTTCTTTTAAAAAATTAGTTGGTCTTAATTAATAATACTATGCTAACACATTCTTTACGGTCTGATATTGTGTTGAAGTTGAATTTTTAGCAAGACACTTTTGAGGTCGTTGGGACATAGCCTTTTTCTATTGAAAGTGGAAATGATATAGGGTTGAATTTACCGAAATTTCTGAGAAATAACACTGTTTACTAGTGTTTGACGACAACTACACCTGTGTACTAAATATAAAATAAAACTTAAACAAAGCTACGTTTCTTTTAAAAAATCGTATTGGTTGAAATTAACCACAATGTTATCGATGAAGTTTCATGACCAAATCTGGTGTAAGATTACAAAAATGCGTTGAAAATGACGACAAAACAAGTAAATCAAGTTCAACATGTTTTTTAAAGCACACTCCATTCAGCTTCAACACTTATATAGTTGGAAGGTAGACCATTGTCTGATATGGTATAACAATACTTTGATTCGCTGTTATGTGCTTAAAAGATATATCACCAGAAACACGAAGTAATTTATTGCGAATTGGTGTTATTTGCCCTATAATGCTTAGTTATACATTGGAATTTTTTTTAAACGATTTAAAAACTTACTTTAGCATATTGCTTTGCATGAAGATAAGACATGGTTAAAAATTGTTAAAGCTCTTTTAATTCTTATTTGTGAACATTCGAACAATAAAAACAAAACGATTCTGGACATTTTTTCACCGGGACAATCGTAATAAAACATTCCAATTGATGAAACAAGAAAATAATTGATGCATTGCATCAGGCCGGCGCGATAAAAATAGAACACACATGCATGTAGATTACCAAAAACAGTTGTTATTTACTTTATAACATACGTTCGTAAGTCAATATTGTTGATGATACTGTAACAATTGTAATTATGTTTTATGAACACAGTTTTTTGTCATGAGTAAATAAAAAATCACCATAAATAGAGATGAGCTTTACTGTTATTAATCAGCGATTTAAGACTATTATTATATTTACATATAATATTATAATGACCATTAATACATATTGAGAACGTTTTCATTAATTTATAGTAATTTGAAAGCCTGTTTTAGCATTTCATCCGTCATAAGTTTACTACAAGGGCTGATTTATTTTACATCTGTTGCTTATGCCTGCGAGTCCTTTCAACTGTGCAATAAAACACCAGTAAATTTTGATGGTGAAATATGAACATCTCCTACTAAAGAAGGGTAATTAATTATTTCGAAATTGAAATCATCACGCTTATCATAAAGATTGATATTCTTTTTAAATATATAAAGCGTCCCTAATTTCGAGTTGCAGATCAAATTAGGATGCGTTTAGATGCATTATATTCATTCAGTTGCCATTGTGGATTGAATAACGAATCAATATTATCTGAAAATACCGGATTATTCAAACTCATATTATCGTACAAATATCTGTAAAAATTATTGAATATAGATTTTTCAACATAAATCCACGTTTATATCAGTGAAAAAAGAAATCAGCATGTAAATATGCATAAGTAGCACCCATTGGAAAGCCTATAAGTGTTGTATTTATATAAATATGTACGAATTTTAAAATTTAGAACAAATGTCAATATTTCAATAACATCTGACTCTAATTGCATTAGGCAACATGGACGCCCAAGATTTCCTCATGTACATAAAAAGCTAGTCATAGTGTTATGTCAGCTATTTTAACTACGTAATCTTGTCGTTTCATGAAATTAGCTAATAAATATATCGAAAATAACATGGTAAGCACTTAACATGTGTATCCTGCGTGCTTGTCAAAGTGTTAGTATCGCCTTTTATGGATAAGAAATATACTGAGTGTGTCAGGCAGTAGAGTTGATAAGTTTGACATAGCAATTGGAGTTCACTCTGGGGGGTTTTGTGTTGTTGTTTTTTTAAATCAAGTAAAACGCCAAATAAGAAGGTAGCTGTTTAATTTATAAAAATAAACATGCAAACAAGGACAGCCACAGATGCCTACAATTTATTCCTGTTTAAATACCAAACTAGCACGAAGCATGAGATTCGACGCTAAAAGACAACACACATGTTACAGCTATCATTCTTTATGAAATAAATGTTGGGGTAAAAGCGATGGCACGGTCAAACTACTACGGAGTATCACAAATACAACAACAGCACTTTTATTTTGAATATTCAGTCATTGCAAACAAATTTTCCCTTAATCCAATATTTATGCGAATAGCTCAGAAACAATATTGCTGCGCACCTTCCGTTCATGTTTCATTGTGATGCGTATGATCCACACGAAGTGTGTTTTTACTGCAATCATTTTTATCTTTCCTCAAAAGAATGCATAATTTTAGAAGATCTACCATTAACGTTTTTACTTTATTCGTGATTGTTGGAATAAGAGTGAGGTTGTGTACACAAACTGGTTAAAACCCCCAGTAAATTTACATTTTACTGACCGTTCAAAGGCGGTACCTAACAATCCTTGATAAACATACCTAGTTTTGTATATATAGTATGTATGTACTGTGCTGTTTGTGAAGTTTTGTGCTGTTCTTTTTTGTATTTTTTTTTGTTTTTATGCTCTATGTCTTTGGCGTTTACCCAGTGCCATTAAACTGGGTTTATGTTTTAACTTTTGCTGCTGAGCTTGTTTCTGTAGTTTTTCGCATAAATGTTGTCCAAATCCCGGGTAAGCTACCGTATATTCCTTCATTTGTCTTAAACAGTTTAAATACATATTTGAGAATAGATCATTTTCATGCACGGTAAACAATAAACATATAAAATGTTTATATCAGATCTGGCAGAACTTCAGAGGTAAAAATGCATCAAAGTATTCGCCGTGAATGGTATGAAGCTAAGAATTCTTCCACGACACCATACGGATGATATCGTCGATGCTGTCGGTATTGGACGGAGCTGGACCAACGTTGATCATCAAGTGTGTGTAATAATGCGTCCTTCGAACTGATATGAGATCATACTGTACGCTATTCAAACCATCTTGTTCATAAATATCTTTTGTCTGACCTAAAAGTGTGTATCTTCGTTCCCCGACAACCATTTCACTCTGTTCATGTTTTATCATCTTATAACGTGCTAATTCCCCGTCTTGTCGAGTAATTCCATTGTTGTTTGACATAATCCTGCAAAACATTCATAAACCGTTATTCTTCATGTGGCTTTAAAGCTGTACTCTCACAGATTAAACATTTTGAGAACATTTTTGATTTTTGTCTTGGAAAAACCATTTTTTACGAAAACCCATGGAAATCAGTTATATAAGACTGCTGTCAAAAATATGGGTCGCAGATTTTTATATTTATGTTTGATAAACGATGTTTTATGCATGTTTCTTAAACTTTTAGTAACGTTAGTTTTCAGACGGAAATAGGAAAATCTACGAATTACTTTTTGTTAGCAATCTTATATCATTGGTTTGCAAAAAATTATGCGAAGATTTGCCCTTTCCAAATCTCTATATCTGTGAGAGTGCAGCTTTAAGTATGATGACATTGATAAAGACCACAGTGAAGCGATTAAGCTTAATTACCTGTAAGACATGTAGTCGCCCCTCCCTTCTCGCATAGCGAGCAACATAACCTGTACTTTTCACCGACCACCGCGATGCAAGCAAGGTTATTTATACATTTTGTCGACCTCCGCAGATCAGTGACTTGTATGACACGTAGTCGCCCTTCACTATGCGAGTAACGTTACCTGTAAGACATGTCGTCGTCCTCCGCTCCCCAGCCCCAGTACAGGTTCGAGTAGCCGTTCAAAGCGATAAAGTGCGCCGGGGGGAAGGCAATAACACCACCAACTAAACATTGGTACAGCAGCCTAGCGGAAGAAACTATATCGGTTATGAATTTGTATTGCTGTACGTAACACTAAGACATGAACATGTCCTCTCCTGGATAAGAGCATACAAGAATATTGAGAAAACACCACTAACTAAATCGACTTCGTTAGCGTAGTGGGAAATAACATACAATAAGTGTTAATTTCAATTAAGGATTATTTTCTTACGAATTCGTAAAGTAAACTTAGTACGTAAAACCCGGACAGGAGAGTAGTCATTTCATGAATTGTTTATATGTCAGAGGATTATTCTTCGTATAAAATCAATGCTCATGCTTATTGTAGTAAAGCTGGAAATCAGCCCATTTTACGCCTTTTGACAGTCAAAATATCAATCGAAATACATTTCGCAAATTTTCTTTTTTATCACCAACCCTACATTTTCCTCCAGAACCAGTTGTTTCCTACAGAAACGCAGTAATTTAAAATACGGAAATGATTGTTGATTCCATCGATTTACCGCACGTATTTTATCAAAAATGTAAAAAAAATATTTGCGACCGAATTATTGGTGGTAACAATCATGTTTTAATATGCAAATTTTCATGCGCAGTAAAATAGTGTTTTGTTAAAGGAAGTAAACAATGCGAGGAGTTTTATATTGTATATCAACCGGTTTAGCACTCATGTCAATAAATTCAAACAAAATGGAGGTTATAGACACCAGTAGACTCGAGTTCAAGTGAATGTTTGTTCCACTGACCGTTCTAATGCGATTATCCCATCGTTTAATTGAGGGTATGGTTTGTTTCTGGTGTTGTATTTGTGTATGTGATGTTAGATTGTTTTTTGCGTTTTATTTATGTATGAGTTGTTAATATGTTTTGTGTCTGTAGTTCATTGTCGTTTGGGCCTTGCTGGGTAGACCTAAACTTGGATTAATTTTGAATTCTTGACTACTGGGTTTGTTCCTGTATTTTTATAGTAATTTTTGTAAATTCTAATTGAAGTGAAATGTATTATCACTGAAATAAACTTAACTTCGAATATTTTATTCAAAAGCCAACAGTTCTCTTATCATTTGTCATGGTAATAAAAGCACAAGTTGCCATTTGCCCAAGCTTTTCACATTGTTTGCCCAAAAAGCCATTATCTGTCGTGATACTCATGACAAAACCAAACAAACGTAAGCCTACTTTGTTATCTGTTTTCTTTTACAGCATAATCTCGGATTAATAAAACAGCTCTCCGACCTTAATTGTATTCTGGACAAACCCCAACACTGCACATGTGGGTTATCACATACCATTCTCTTTAAAGTGATATTGAAAACGAAATTAAATTTTAAAAATGAAATGTATATGGACTCCTAAATCTGTTTTGTTCCCTTTGTAAAACCATGCATTATACTCATTTTTTAAATATCCAAAATCAATCATAGTTAAGACAGGTTCATATGATTTTAAAGTGATTAAAGTAGATAAGATTCCTAAAGCAATGTCATTTTATATTATAAATGATTATCATAATTAAAATTTGTTTTAATCATCTTAGCATTTGGTTTATCCAAATCAGCGGATATTAATGTACTAGTATAGGAAGTCTCTTTTTTCTCGTTTCGCGTCTGTTAGGCCTAAGCAGTTTGCCTCTGATCAATATATTAGTTATTAAATTTTGCTTCTAGGCGTCTCGCTATAGCTTCCATTGTATTATAATTATCTGATTGTTCCTCCACAAAACTTACATATACTTCAAAACGTCGACAGAAGGTGACATATGTTTTGGCCTATCGTCACATAGATAGGTTATACGGTCATCTTCAGGAATCAGGTCTACATCGTGAAAGATGAAGCAATCGAAATCCGACATCTTGGACACCTCTAGAAAAGCTGCGTTCATCACACGGCCCTTGTTAAAAGCTTGATTCCCATACTGAAAATAAATGCATTCGTGTGTACAAAATAAAGTGATAACAACAAAGTCGAATTCGGATCTTAACTATTAAATGATATTAGTGTCCGTGAGCTTTAACCAAGACAGGCTAACGTTTTTGACATAGAGTTTATTATGAAATTATGTATTAATCGACATGGATATTTTAACAAGAATTTGCAAAATCAGCAAACTACGATAGTTTTATTAATAAGCATCAAATAAGCTTTTTTGCATAGTTTCGTTCTGCGTACCACGCTCTTGTGAACATAACACGCATCTGAACAATCCATGATTTCCTCAAGCAGTACACGGTGATATACAATGTCGACCGAGTACAAGGTCTTTCTATTTGGGAAAATAAATCCTGTTGAGATATAATTTAGGATTGTAGGAATGACGAATGCACAAGATTCATATGACATCGAACGCGATGAGTGCTCGTGGTAGTCATGAAACTCGTGCATAGAATTTTGCAATGCTGATATTTGAATCACAATCCGCAAACAGAAATGCATTATGCACATGAATTCACGTATTGTGAACCTTTGGCGACATTAAAACATGTCTCAGCAGCTTCCGGAAAACTAAAACAGTTATATAAAATGCACATTCAGTGACTTTTTAACTATCATTTAGAGGGTAGATTACAGTTATAATTGTTAAGGAATATTAGCTTTGATAAGATAATAATCATATTTTAGCATATGGTTTCGCCCTCGCATCTCCTGTTTACAAACACAATCCAAAAACTGATTTTGTATTTTTATTTGTATTCGCCACCTTTTTCGGTTTTTTTCTTCGTCATAATCTGATGAACATAACATAAAATCAGTTCTTTACTCTGTAAGAGCTGTATAGAAAGGCTTCATATTTTCATGAACAATATTATCACTTATGAAACTTGCATTTCTTATCAAGTAAAATTTAGGTGTTATTTATTTTTCTAACAGAATAAACTATACAGATCAATCATAATTGCATCAATTATGCCTTTATGTTCAGTTTAATTTTATTATGAATACATGTTATTATTTTAACGGGCTCGCGGTAACGCTAGATGACCCTATATAAGCAAAACAATAGCAACCTCGTGGCAAGGTCTTTCCAATCACCTTGGCAGGTCTGGTAAGAATACTAGACTCGTCCTCGTGCAAAGACCTGATTATGCGGTTTCTGTTGTTTATACATGGCTTTTGAAATACACAGACCTACGCAAAACAAAATAATAAATGTCTAACCTCATTGAGTTCTTACCTGCTCCGCAACGAAGATGTGTAAGTGTACTTTCTGCTTCACCAAGATGGGTATAATACTTTTGAGTAATATATGTAAATGTTCCTCTCTGTTTCTAAACGGGATGATGACGGCAACGTGCTGGACTGGGTTGCACGATGCAGGCTTCCACGTTCCATTGATAATTAATGGAAACTTCAAGTTATCTTGGGATAACGAAGATTCTAATCTGCCTTCTGAAATAGTCACAGAGTGAGGTGGTCTGTTCTAATAGAGAAAATATAATGTGTTGGGAAAAAGTGCATTATTCTTGACAGTAAGTCATTCAACATACGTACGTGCTTGCATATTTCAAATATAATACATAGGGGATATTATGATATGACGTTTTTCTGGTGATCTGTATCACGTCGAGTTCGGTGTGTAAACACGTATCCGTCGAGACCTCAGGTCGAGACGGATACAGACAGACAGACAGACAGAAAATTTATTCAAGTCTCACTTTTATACATTCATGGGATAAATACTGATAAAACGTGCAATAATAATGTATAAAACCACTCCTCATGGAGTTATGAGAGACTATTTGCTCAATAAAAAACAATAAAATATATCAACTTTAAAACATACAATATAACTTAAAATATTCAGTAATAAAAATAAGGTGAGAATAATCATTATTGTACAAAACATGCAATAACACATACAAACACTAAATTACTTGTTATACAGATACTGACGTCGGAGTTTCAGGATATCATGACAGGTTTTGGCACGGTGTTTAACGATAGTTTCATTTGAAAGAAGGAATGAAAGTTTTTCGTTATCCAATAATGAATTGAAATTATCATTAATATCAATAACTTTTAACAACAGTAAATGCCGTAGATTATTATGTAAAGGACAATGTAATAAAACATGACATTCATCTTCTACTATGTTATGACAGTTAAAACAGGTTCTTTGTTCAACATTGAGTGATTCATAGCGGCCTGTTTCGAGTTTTAATAGCGCCACTCCACATCTAAATTTAGCTAACGCACTTCTGTTAAGGCGGGTAATAGATGGGCTCTAAACATAGTATTCTGTTTTATATGTTTGCTTAAAAGTTCTGTATAGCCGCAGTTTGTTGCCTCCATTTATCTGTCGTATGCTTGTATTTACATTTATAACATTACGCCATTGATTGTGAATTTGGTCAAGCATAGTTGTATGACACGTATCTATTAATCTAAAGTGTTCAGATCTACGAATTTTAACGTTTATATCCAAGTTATAGTCAGCTATATCTTTCACTTTATTCATTACAGTACGAGTCCAACACTTCTTATAACCAGATATTGCTTTAAATACAAAGTTATTCAGTCGATTGCTGTCCATATTAGCTAATCGGACCCAATGGGAAATTACAACTTTCCATTGTTTAACAAGAGGTGGGGTCCATCCAATGTCACCATTAACATCGGCGTTTGGTGTATATTTTCCTAATCCAAGGAAGAAGCGACTGGCTCTATGCTGGACGGCATTAATGCAGGCGTATTTCCGTGTTCCCCATATCGCAGCACCGTAGCTGATGGTTGGCCAGACTACTGTGTCGTAAAGTTTCGTAAAAACGTTAAATGGCATGCCTCCCATGGCTGTAAATTTTGATATAATAAGTCCAAGGGCTCGTGTAGCTGACTGGGCAACGTATTTTGCAGTGATGTTATAATCGAGACTGTCGTTTAGATGTAGTCCTAGGTAACGATATTTTTCTACGCATTCCAATTCATTATTACTACATTTGAACTTAAACTGTGTTTTCTGTCTAGACGGATTTCTAAAGTGCATAACCTTGCTCTTCTCAATATTAACGGTCATGTTGTTTGTGCAACACCATCGCGATAGTATGTCTAGCAAATATTGAAGATCGTTTTCATTTTCGGCAATTAACACTAAATCATCCGCATAAAATAGGTGACTTATTATCTTGCCGTTAAATAAAACACCTTTATTTGAATGCTCAAATAGTTCGCTGCAGTCATTTAAAAAAAAGTTGAACATTGTCGTGGAAACCAGACAGCCCTGTTTCAGGCCAGTGGATACGTCAAACCAATCGGTTGTATAGTTGTTCACGCGCACGGCACATTTGACCGATTTGTAAAGCGACTTCAGAGCAGTCAACATTTTGCCGTGTATTCCGAAGTTCCCTTCCAATTTAGCCCATAGCTTACTTCTATTAATCCGGTCATAGGCTTTGGAAAAGTCAACGTATGCAACAAAGGTATCCTTCTTTGTCTTTTTTCTAGCGTCGATTATACTAGTTAAAGTTGATAACTGGTCGATCGTACTTCTGTTTTTCCGAAAACCATTTTGAGTGTCAGATACTGCATTGTTTAGTTCGCTCCATTTAGTAAGTCTATCATTTAATACAGAGCAATATACTTTGTAATTTGCCGGTGTCACTGTAATTCCACGGTAGTTAACTGGGTCACGTTTATCTGAGTCTTTCTTTTTCAAGATTGGGGTAATAAGTCCGTATGTCCATGCTTTAGGAACAGTCCCTGTGTCAAAACAGACGTTAAATAAGGCATGTAAGTAGTACACAGTCAATTTATTGTTTAACATCTCGGCTGGTATACCGTCGTACCCGGGGGCTTTATTCTTGTTTAACGAATTCACAGCTTTGTCAATCTCCAAAATATGAATTCCATCGTTCAGTGAGTGAGTGCTCAAAGTGTTTTCATGTAAGTTATTTTGCATAACTACAGGTTCGTTATTAATATTTGGTACATTGTATAGCTTTTCAAAAGAGTTCTTCCATTTGTTTAAGACGTCTTGAGGTAATGTTGATACCGAACCGTCCGCTAGCAAGACTTCAATCGGAATAGATTTATTTCGCTCGGACCCGATACCAATCTTCCCTATGTCTTTCCAAAAATCGCTCTTATTTGTGTTTTCACAAGCTTTTAATAATTTACTTTGTTCATCATGCCAGTGTGCCCTTTTTCTCCGTTTTGTCAAATAGTTTTCTTTTGTTCATAAATATTGCTTTTAATAAGTTTTTCTGAGATCTGATCTTACAGTTGAGCCATAATTTTTCGCTTACGCAAACACCCTTCCACTCAACGCTCAAATCCTCGTTCCACCAAGGTTTATTAACTCGCTTATTTTTCGTGTTGTTTACATTGAGATTTATCTCCCTTGGGTTTAAGTGCGTCTTCATCTGCGAGTTAAGTATATCCAGAAATTCAGTATAAGAATTGTCAATATGTTCTTGTCTATCTCTGTCGGCCTCTAGCAGGTTTATCTTTTCCTTAAGAAGTTCATACATATCATGATTGTTCATAAAAACTTCTGGAATATTCTGTCGGTCGTGTATTATCTTGCTTTTGTTTAACTTGCCATTAACAACACTTGTGTTAATACTATCAACATTCTTAAAATTTGTCATAGACAAAGTCCACTGTAACACTGAATGGTCGGGAATTGTAATTCGGTCTAGTGTGTTTATACCGGTGATTTTTTGGAAAAGATATATTGCTCTTATTACGTTAAAATGTTCATAACGGTTTAACTGTTCGTATGGGACTAGGCAATAGTCGACAACTGCGCAACCCTTTGTTGAGATGCTTGTATAATCATTTTTAATACAATTTTTGCCGTTTAAAATACATAAATTAGCACTAAGAAGAAAGTCCAGGAAAGCATCGCAATATGGCGATATGTGATAGTCAATTATATCTCTTTCCGGTATATAGTCAACTCCAGCGATGTAATCGTCATTGTTTCCGACACGAATGTTAAAGTCTCCGACGATCGAAACTAATGAGTCCCTTTGATACTCGTATACTTGTGAAAGAAGTGTTTCTAAGAATTCGTTAATTTGAATGTTGCGTGTTGAGTTTGCCGGTGGTAAGTAACACACACCGATTCGAAGTCGTTCTTTAGTTATTTTATTTGTTACTGATATCCATAAAATTCCTTCATGTTCATCATTTAACTTGTTCACAGTAAATGTATTTAAAAATGTATTCCGAATAAGAACACCGATGCCTCCACTTCCTTTTGGTGCCCTTCTGTGTAAGTTAATTCGATTATGTCCAATCCATGTATATCCTTCGACGTTTAAAATTTCATCGTTCTTTAAATGTGTTTCTGCTATACATACAATATCAACATTTAATTGATCAATACAGTTTTTGCGTATTTGATAATTTTCCGACATTTCATTCCGACTGAAACCGTTTGTGTTCCAAAACCCGCATGAAACCTAGTATTGACGGTAATTATTTCTGTGACGACCTTGGTAACCTTGGTTACCGTGGGTGTAATTTCTTCGGTCCTCACCGTCATGATATCCCTGGTGGCGGCGGCTTGTATCACGTGCATGGTCGCGATGGCGCGTCTCGTGTCGGTCACGTGACGACTGATGCTCATGGCGATACGAAGTACGGTCGGTATCATGACGTCTTGTGAAGGTTTCATCTCGGCGTCTGTGATCTGACCTGCCAGATCTCGTGCGTACCTGGTGAGGGGACGTCTTTCGGCGGTGCCGCACTTCTTGCCACTCGTGAGCGTCACGCGATTCCTCATTGTGTGTTCTCTGCACTAGTCGGTTGCCTTTAACATAGAGTTTATCGTTACCAATAACTTTGGCAATAGTCTTCAGGTTTGCAATAGAGTTTCTTTCTTCCGGAGTTAAGTCATGTTCTATATAAATGTTTTTGTATGTAGCGTTTTGTTTGAGAGTTGCCTTACACTTCATAATTTCATGTTTGTCCTCTTTTGTGTTGCACGAGACCACAACGATTCCGCATTCGGAGGATTGATTTGCACGCTTTCTCTCGGCATCTTTTATTTTAATTTCTAATTTCAGGCCGTCTTTGATTAACGTATTTACGCTGTTGACGATATTTTCATCCCTACGTTCCGGTAAGTTCTTTAAAACCAATCCAGTAGTTTTCTTTTAATCACTGTCTTTGGGGACAGCGTTATTTACTGGTAGAGATTTCATGTCACTTTTTACTTGGTTCAGTTCCTCATTGAATTCCTTTCTAAGTTTGTTTACAACAGGAGACATGGCATTCTGGACGTGTGTCTTAATCGTTAACTCGAGATTAGTTTCAAGCTTCACTATTCTAGATGATAAACTGTCAAGACTTACTCTCATCTGCTCGGCAAGATTGTTTATTGCTGCCACCACTGATACGTTTTCATCAGCGTTGTGAATATTAATGCCAGGGGGTTCCGGGGACGGTGGTTCTGGTTCGGACCGCCGCCGCGTCTTTGAAGATTTTGGTTTGGTTGGTTGCGCTTGATGTGCGCTACTGGCGTTCACTGTTGATTTTTGTTTGCTCTTTGGTGCACGTGGTGTTCTACCTTTTTCTAGGTATTAGATACGACTGGCCCAGATATAATGGATTGGGATTGGGATTGGGGTTCTTTCTCTGTCGATTGTGTGTTGTGGGTTTCCATGGATACCAAACCGGAAGCGCCCGTTCCGGATATAGATGCCTTGGTACCCGGTAAACTGGTTCCAGAATTGTTTGCTCCGGTATACATGACTCCGTTTGGCCCGTTTGGGTCCCAATATTCGGCGCCTGTGTCAAGTCGAGATCCCCTGCGGCTGGTGGTATGGTCATATCATCGTCAAACAAAAGTTGCGTTGCTGGGATTAACGGTTCGCTATACTCGCTATTGTCCGCCATAATTGAACACCACACTGATTGAAAACTGCTGATTGTAATCCGCACTCTTTCTGCGGTGAACACTTGTCAGATTAATATCCAACAAAGAAAAAAAATGAGTTTTCTGCTATTTACAGATAAGTTCCAACGAAATTTTATATAAAATTATCTCAATGCTATTCCGTGAATCAAGATCAATAAATCCATATAAATTTTATTATGTAAATCCAGATATTCACTTTGGAAAATGCCAAAAAGTATCTGTGATCAGAAACACGTCTTATCACACCTTATCACACCTTTTCACAAAAAAAATACATGTTTACTCACCGAACGAGACGTGATACAGGTCACCAGAAAAACGTCCTACCATAATATTCAATTTATTATATATCTGCCTATTTAATTTATTCCTTGTTATTTTTCGGTTACAATTTGATTAAAATTTACCGCCATCTGTCAAATGCGCGTATGAATTCGAATGTGTTATGTAATTTTGTGTATTGAAGTCAAGGGAGGCTACTACAGCGAAACAAAGTCAGAAGTTTCAGAATTCACTTTATTGAGCAAAATAAGAACAAAAGAGTTTGTGTTTGAGCAAAATTAACAAATTCCTTATACGAGAACAATCATTTCATGTCACAGCACAAAAGAACAACAACAACAAAAATATACTTATTTTACGAGTATACACTAATCGTTATTTCCTGTAGAAGTAACGCAGCCATTTTTAACGAAGTTAATATTCGTTGGATTTTTTGACGATCATAATATGCAGAATTGACGGAGGTTTGTGAGTCAATCGCTAATTTTATCGATAACGCGAATTCGCCTTCTTCTTTGTATTGGCAAGCTGCTCATATTTATTATAGTAAACATGGATAATGCAACAATTTATGAACTTCGAAATGGCAAACAACTAGTTCACTGATGTAGCTGTCTAGATAGAGTGGAAGCGTTCTTTGCTTCGTGCTTATCCTCACGGTTCTTTGAAGAACATGAGAACCATGTTCCTGAATATTGACATGCTTCAGGAGCGTGAGTAAATTTAGATAATATAATGTATTTAAAACTTGACAGGATTTACCATTGTTTTTTGTCAAGCTTTTTTTTAAGCAACGCGAAAGTAGTTCCGAGATAACACACGGTACGCGCATGATGCGGAATCAGAAAACGACAGTATCATGATACGGATTGTCAATACGGCGTGCTGTATTTTCATTGTTGAATATGGAAAAGGAATTTGATAGGCATATAATTAAATACAATATAATATAGTTCGGTAGACTCGTAGTAAAATAACACTTCACTAAAACATGAAAACGTAATTTGCACATTCACACAATACTAAAGCCAATTCGAACCAAGTATTGCATAAACGCAGTAAATAAAGGTTAATCCGCATTCATTGTTTTGACACTAGTTGCAATGTGCTGTATTATCTTATCCAGGCAATTTTGCCTAAATACAAAAAAAAAACAATAAAAAGATGTTATTCATCAAATTAAACAAAATGATACCCCTTTCAAGGACACAGGGTCAATGCAAATCGCACGGAACAGAAATAAAACGTAAAAGGTAAATCTTATCAACGTATGTATTAGTTCGAGGAAACATCAGAATATAACAAATACTAATTAAACTAATAGGCAAACCCCAAGTTTGTCTTTGATTTGGATCCCTACTCTATCTACAGACACAAGAAAACAATTCAGAGTACCTAATGCAAAGAAAACTTTAATAAAAACAAAATTACAATATATATTTACTAATATATTTTTTTCAGATGAAAAACCTAAATGAATTATTGGAAAAAAGTGACGCTGAAACATTCCGAGTGAGACAAACGGTTGTATATAACGCTTTTAAGATAAACAAATCTGCAAATGTCTATCAAAGGACTGAAAGCGTAGTAATGCGAAGACCCTAATTTAAATTATATATTTTTGCAAGATATTCACCGTCAAAAATCAGAAGACCAATACTCTTCAAAGTATTTCCATTGTATTAACGGCTTCACTTAGATCCCTGCAATCCATTGAGTCTATCTGTCCAACCAGCTGCTGGAAGCAGTTTAATTTAACGATTCTTTTTATTAGAGTATGAGCCTCACTGTTAGCAATCAGCAATTTAAGACAATTATGACAATTGACACATATTGATAAGGTTGATTAATACATATTGATAAGGTTTTCATTAATCTTTTATAGTAATTTGAAACCCTGTTTCAGCATTTTCATCCGTCATAAATTTACTACGAGAGCTGATTTTTTTTTTACATCTGTTGCTTAAGCCAGCGAGTCCTTTCAACTGTGCAATAAAACACCATTTGAATGTGAAATATGAACATCTCCTACTAAAGAATGGTAATTAATTATTTCGAAATTGAAATCATCACGCTTATCGTAAAGATTGATATTGAGTTTAGCGTCGAGTTATTTAGGATGCGTTTAGACTGGATACATTAGATTTATTCATTTGCCATTGTGGATTGTATAACAAATCAGTATTATCTGAAAATACCGGATTATTCAAACTCAGGTTATCGTACAAATATCTGTAAATATATTTTTTTCGACATAAATCCACTTTCATATCAGTAAAAAAGAAGTCATCATGTAAAAATGCATAAGTATCACCCATTGGAAAGCCTATAATTATTATAAATATGTACTTTTTAAAATTCAGAACAAATTTTAATATTTCAATAACATCTGAGTCTGATTGTATTAGGCAACATGGACGCCCAAGATTTCCTCATGTATCTCAATAAGCTAGTCATAGTGTTATGTCAGCTATTTTAACAACGTAATCATGTCGTTTCATGAAATTAGCTAATAAATCTATCGAAAATAACATGGTAAGCACTTAACATGTGTATTCTGCATAATTGTCAAAATGTTAGGATCGCCGTTCATAGATAAGAAATATCAGTGTGTCAGGCAGTAGAGTTGATAAGTTTGACATAGCTTTTGCAGTTCACTTTTGGTTGTTTTTTTTAAAAAAAATTGAAATCGCGTTAAACGCCAAATGCGAATGTAGCTGATTAATTTATAAAACCCAAACATGCAGGGACAGCCACAGCCGCCTACAATTTATTCAAGATCCTGTTTAAAAGAACAAGTACTAAACTAGCACGAAGCATGAGATTCAAAGCTAAAAGACAACACATTTATAAAATAAATGTTGGGGTAAGAGCGATGGCACGGTCAAACTACTACGGAGTATCACAAATACAACAACAGAACTTTACTAAACAAGATAACACTCCTAATACTAAGTGGGACAATGATTAACTTATAGTTTTGAATATTCATGCATTGCAAACAAACTTTCCCTCAATTTAATGTTAACTAAAGTGTTATATCGAGCTACAAATGTATGCCAAACCCAAAGAAGATAATCCATGTTCGTGAAGTCGCTGTTTGTGATCAATTTATTTATGGCTAAATTGGCGTTTAATATTGAATCGTTAGCGAATGTAAACATTTCGACTGGCGGTTATCAACTTGCTTTGTTATTTCTCTTGATTGTTGCTATTTGGCGACAAACAAACATGTGCATTCAGTGAAACGCTCATGTGGCATTGAAAGAGAGCATGTGTAAAAAATAGACTTGTTTTGTGTATGTTTTTTTAGATATTAGTTTTCTGCAATTACAATATTACACTAACACATCCTGGTGTTGGCTTTTAGTTTATGGCATGAAGACTTTTAAGATCTTTGGAACATTGCCTTTTTGATTGAGAGTTGAAATAATATGTTTCTTTAAATTCAGGTTTTGAAATGTTTGGTTCTCTCTGTTTTATTGTTTCCTATTAAAATTTATTTTGGGTTTCAACACTATTACTTAGATTTATCGTCTTTTCCATAGAGACAAACTATAGTTTAAAAAATGATATATTTCCATAAAGAGCGTTTCATTTCATTTTAAATGTATTAAATTTAGCACAGGTAAATTTGCCACTTTAGCGTCAACTTAAACTTTAGATGCTTATCCTTAGATATGCGAAATAACCAAAAGGGTACCTATAACCTATTTTGAAACAACCTTTGATTACTTCCTTATTAAATCAATGCCTTAATGTTAAACACAAGAACAACAAACAAGTACATTCACATTTTCGTTTGTTGAAAAGCGTTTAATTGCAAGTACGGCAAGCGGTACCCTTCATGTAGTTATATACTGTTGGAACACTTGATGAAAAATTATCATATTCAAATGATTTGAAAATGAAAATATTGCGTATACTAATGGACAAAGGCATAATGGTTTAACAAAGTGAAAACACTTGAAATAGATATAATTATAATATGAAGGCAGAAGGATATTTACTAAAGTCCGTTCTTTCATTGCAGCAGGCCTTCAGACCATTCACGTGACCACTAGCGTCTCCATCGGCGTTCTGATCGCATAGAACTCGTGTCCAGTTTGATCGAATAACCGCGATTTGATCCGGGTAGTCCATTTTCAAGTATACATTTAACATAAATAATAAACAAAACATTGTTCCTAGGTTTGTCAGTGTCCTTCTGTAAAGTATAAAGCTTAAACTTAAACGCATATTTATGCACGATGTTAGAGTACACTTATGAAACGAAATGGAAAGTTTTATCTCGTGAATTTTTCCAAAGATGATTTTATCTTAAACATCAACCAATATTAGCAAATTTAACTCATGTGTATTTTTCGAAGCCATGGTGTATATTGGTATAAATAACCATGCTTTATGTTTTAATCAAGGATGGGATAAATTACGTGAGTCATATAGTCGATGTTGGCTGTTAATTGTTTAATTTAGATCACTGGTTTAGTATGATATATTTCTAACATTAACTATTCCGAACAGTTTAATCAGTCAATTTCATCATGTCGGGTAGAAATAGAGAAACAAATGAGTTTTCTTAGGTTTTTTTTAGAATTATGTTTAAAGCCTCAGTGCCACTTAGGTTTAAATAATTAGAGAAAAGAAATACAAGTGAGTATATAAATGTGATAGAGTCTCCTATAATGCCTCATAAGGTCCACACAATGCTTTATTTAAAAGAGATATATGGGAAATACTAAAGAAATTCCAAACAAGTCCACTGACTTACTATCTGCATATGCTGCAGATAAGTTGGTGGCACATAGCATCAATATTGTTTATTCAAACATCGCAGAAATGTACTTATGTTGTTGTAAAATGCACTTTTTGTATACAGAAATAAAGTGTGGTAAATTATTAGGAGATTTAAGTTCCTTAAGCTGGGACCTGTGAAATGCACTTTTTTGTATACTGAAATAAAGTGTTAGGAGATTTAAGTACTTTAAACTGGGACCCTTCACCAATAGTTGATATTTGCTCAAATATCGTCTTTAAAGATCACAATTTCCTCCCTTTGGCTTATTTACATTATCATGTAATGTTTAAGATTTATGCTCAATTTGTTAAAGTGGGTTATAAATTGGTAAAAGTGTTTTATCTTGACTTTACCGGCGTGGGTTCCCACCCACTTAAACCAAAATATTTTTATACTATAAATGTACTCTTTTCTGCAATTTCGATAACTAGAGAAAATAAGTGGAATCAATACAATACCTGAAAAATGTTTAATCCCAAAACTAAAAATTGGAAAACATTAGTATTTAATATTTATGTTAAAAAAAAACTACAGAAACAAGCTCAGTAGCCAAAAGTTTAAACATAAAAATTCAAGTATACAGAAAGTCATGTGATATGCAAAGCTCGTAATTACGTTTTACGCGCTCAATTTAGATTATACTTCATTTCGTTATTGCAGTTTTGGTTAAAAATGTCTAAAAAGTGAAAAAGGCCATTTGGATATACATAAAAAAGAATCATCATCGCTAAAAAGATATTGGACTTAAGCATTGTGAAATCCATTTTGTTGGTCAAGTTCAATATATTATAACAGTTTCAGTAATCACCTATCATCGTCAATTTAATCTTATTTACGTCGACTAAAAACTAGGAAATATTGGTTAACGTTAAACATCAGCAGCCAATTGTATAAACGTGGATAAGTCTTAACCAGCGGTTATCTTTTGGTTATCTCCCTGGTTTGGTCAAGTTATCCGAAAACCAATTGTATAAATTAAGTTATCCTAACCAGCGCGTGATTCGGCCAACTTTTGGACAAAATTTAACCGACCTCTGGGAGTATGGTTAACTGACTTATTATTATTCCATAATCTGTATCAAGTCTCGACTCTGGGTCGAGACCAACAATTGCCTTCAGATCTCGCCCTTACTGTGTACTGGCTAAGGTCACAAATCCGAACACCTTTAGAGGTATTTCACAAATATCATGGAGAGTTTTTTGTTGTACTAAGTTAAAATTGCGTATGAAACATCTTTGGTCAATGTGACAACATCTGTAAAAGTACAGGTCCACGATTTCATCAATTTTATGTCGAAAATCGTTCATTTTATGGACAGTAAATCACCCTTAAATTTATGCTATGGAGGGCACAAATACCGAACACGAGCAAAGCGAAAATGCATGGTCATACAATTATAATTAATAAGTATGCTATGTTAATAAACACTTAGCTATAAAGTTATTTATTGTTCCGATGATTTTCAAAACATGCAATTCAAATGTAAAGCGTGATTTATATTTAAAAATATTTTGAGTGTAGGTAAACATATCTGCAAAACCGAAAGATGCGCGTGCGCCCTTTGACGTCATTCCCCCATGTGCTATAGTTTGATCTTCAAGCATTTCAACATTGAATGGCATTTTTTTAGAAAAAAATCTTAACAAAACAAGATGAAACTTCGCAAGTGTGACCAAGGCAAGCCTCTGTAATGATCTAGATCATCGAATATTCGATCACGGTAAACAAACGCGTGTTTTAGCCGGTGTTCGAGACTTGTGCCCTGTTCGGAAATGTACCGTCAACCAGTATAGATATATCCACGCTTTAAACATATTTTGTTTCATTTGCACATATTTACAATCAAAATAAACCGCGTGTAAACATTGAGAAAAGTTGACAGCAATGACGTCATTTTCAAGAAATCTTACCTATTCTGAAGTCTAAATCTACAACGTTCTCTTAATACACCCTGGTAGAGGCACCCAGGAGGATAATTGCTACTGTTCAATAGTATGTAATTATATTATTGAAAACACATAAAGAAGTGGCGGGTGTGTGTGTGTGTGTGTGTGTGTGTGTGCGTGCGTGCGTGCGTGCGTGCGTGCGTGCGCGCGTGTGTGACATAAATGAGTAAATGTAAGCATAATTGTGATTTGAGACCTTAGTGTATCCTTCAAATAAAATGTCATAGATAAAAAGATAGATAATTTATTTATCTCATATTGTATATAATACATTTATGTTTCAGTTGAGTGGTTTTACCAGTCAAAGTCGGAAGAACCAGTGTTGATAAGTTCTACACATGTCTGCTACAGTAGGGAATGGGACCAACACCAGATCTAATACATCGAGAGCAGTGAGGATATACATAGCATTATCAGGTTAGTTTGTAAACAAAACTATATTGTGAAATTGAAAACATATTCCAAAACATATACACATGTAGCAGTATACTCAGTATAGTCATTTGAATGAAAGAAAATATATATATATATATTTATATATAATAATTGGCTTCTTCATCAACCTTAACTTATGACAATTAACTTAAATATCATATATTAAAGTGAGAGCAATACTTTATAGGAATTATTAAGAATGCCTACCCTACCACATGGTATGGGTAGGATGTTGAATATCTGTTTGTCTGTCTGACTACCTGATGTCAAACTGTCTTGAATACTCCACTTAAGGGAAATGGGAACATTTTAAATGGAGTTTTACAGGAACATTCAAATGTTAAGCATGGATTTTATACTTCAGCTTTATTGCTTATTAAATAGTTTAAAATTGAGCATTGGAGTATTTAATATAGAGACCAAATTGCATTATGATGCATTAAAATCATGTTTTAACATTTAAGTTCTTGTCACTTATATAGATTAGTTTTTCGTGGTGTTTTGAAGGGGTTTTCCCTTCATTGGCAAAACTATCATTCATCTACCTTTAAAATGTGTTCAAATGCCTATAAAACGCACATACATGATTGTTATGATTTAAAATATTTTTTTTACTATTCTTCAGATTGTAGCCACTGGATGATCAAATTCATCTGACAGACACCTGTTTTAGGAAACACCACAAAGTGGAACTTAAAAGTTTATGAGAGGAATGGAAAATGTTTCAAATTGATGCTCCCAGCGGGCTTAATTGTCAACGTCCTATCTTGTATGGACAAGATTTAATAATAAATGTTTATTGTTAATTTATATATTAATCATCAGATTTGGGGTTTTTTGGATATTTTTCTTACAATTCAAATTATCATACTAATGGGTAGTACCAACAGTGTAATATAAAAGAAATAATAAATACCACTTGTCATGTTAAAACAATGTTTAGTTTGATTATTGTTTTTAGGAATGCACCAAAAAAGTCATTTTATATTTAAATTTCACTATTAATACTTTTCTTTGTAAACTATTCATTTGACAGTAAATGGCTGGATTGGAAAATAAACAATAGTAATAGACATTTTTATATATTGACACAGGACTGCATTTACTGTAAAAATGGTTTTAATAAAGAACATTTTGTCTAAATGATATATGGTTGGTTTAAACAAAATTCTTATAACAAATAGGATAAAATAAATACATTATTGCTAGAGTGTGGTTTTATTGACTTGTTATTTTAATAAATTTGCATGTCTCTTCAACACTAATATTATAGATTTGATTTATCATAAATACATGAGTATGTTGTTACACACTGACTTTGAATTTATTTACATAGTTTCATTAAAATAAAGACAAGAAATTATATTCCATGTCTGTTGATTTTGTGGTCCTGGTAAGTGGAAATGGAATCATGCAATGGTTTATATGAGGCCATATACAGAATAAAGTATTAATAATATTATGCTGAGAGGGTTACAATGTAAACTAATAATTTCTCTGTATTGATACTGATACCAAAAGTCACCTATAATATAACTGTGTTTAAAATTGAATAATAATACCTATATATTATTACAGTCAGAGCTACTAATTTAAATAACATATAAAACTAAACGTTTTAATGTCAACTTTGAATAACATATAAAACTAAACGTTTTAATGTCAACATATAAAAGACATGATAAATATATTAAATAAGTATCAAAAGGAACTCTTTTGATGTTTTCAAGGACAAAGTTGAAACTGACTATACATTCATTAGATGGCATCTTCCTCAAAAAACTGGCACTTGAAAGGACGAAGCCATTGCATTTTAATGAAAGTGATACTTTTTATTTCGGGTTAGCAAATACAATTTGTTGGCAGCTGGTATTCCCTTAAAACTTGTTACGGTATATTGAAGAAGATTATATGAATGATGTTTGCATGCTCATGCATTTTTAGTTGCTGCAATATCAACCATATTGTGCAAAGTAAAAGTTCAACACCCCTGTTTCCGGAATGAGCTAATCCATTGAGATGGTGCATGTGTAATATTTATCAAACTATTTTTGACAGAAGGAGCGTATACATTGTTGACATTTTTTTTCCAGATATTTGGTTGAACATTTACCATTTTAATATGCTGGGCAGATTTAATGAAGTTTGTCTGCCGCTGCACAGAACTCTATAAAGAGGAAATATGCACTTGAAACAGGTAAATGCGATTTCATTAAATTGGTACCACTGTACCATGATATACTAGATTTTCATTTGTCATTTTCATTTTCAAAGGTACACCATAAGCCCTATATATTGGTGTATATTAAAATAATAGGTACATGTTTACGCTACTTAATGGATATTGGATGTGTAATGGATTTGATGGGTATTATTTTCATTAAAATTCAACAACCTTTTCGTAATGTCGTGGTATATGCCAAAAAAGTACTTGATGTTTACAGAAAAATGCGGTAAACATGCACTGACCGGAACCTTGTTTACCAGTGCATTGTGGGTATTATTATGAAGTTTTGGTTACTAGGATAAAGTTGTCCAAGTTGGTTAACTTTAACCAGCGGTTAAATCTAACCAACTTTTATACAACTGGCTGCTAAAGAATGAATTAATGAAATTAGGATATAATTTGTAATGCTTTTAATTGAAAATGCGGAAGTAATAGCATAAGTAAAAACTATCCGTCGCAGATTCTGGAATTCTAGGACAAATTATCTGATTCTAAACACCGACAATATTGATGAAATTACTTTTTGGGACTAGATTTTTCTTAACATGTAATAATGAAGCGAAAATACAAGGTAAAAATCTAATGATACCATTTCAATTCACGAATATTTTTGTAGATTAATTTAATATACTGTAGTTCGTTCATGAGCATGATGGTAAAAAAGCCTGACTTCACTTAGAAGTGTGGCATAGTAGACCATACCTGTCAAATCACATGAAAAAATAAAATCGGCTTCTCAAATCGACAAACGACTGACATATTAAATTTCATTATGCAAAATGCCGTAGCAACACTGAAGAAAGTCGAGGCACCATTTTTAGCACTGCCTCGTCCAATGTATAAAACCCTAAAGGAGAAATTATGTTTGATGTTAGTGTACACATGTTTACTCTCTTTGTCGCCCAATTAACAATACTTCGAGACGTTTTGGCAGTTTTTGTGACTTTTTTTCTCCGCAACCATCAGTTCGTATTAAATGTCTTATATTGCAAATCAATGTGTGCCTGTCCAGTCAAATTTGTATTCAATCAGTTATGTCTTCAGATTTTCTTACAAACAAATTAGTATCCTTTAATAAAATTATGTTGATGATAAATGATGATAAATTGTGAAGAATAGCATAGATGTTTCTCTTTTGTTGTTAAAAGTGCTTGAATATATATTTCAAAAGAACATTTTAAGAATACGCAAGGTTAGAACATAATCAATAAAAAACGGATTTTCTGAGGTAATACATGAAAGATAAACAAGAGAGATATGCACAGAAGGAAATAAATCTCGACAGAATTGAGAAGGATGATTATAAGCTTATACTGTGCCTCGATTCTTTCACTTTTTCAAGCTGCTTGTAATGGTGAAAATTTTGTTATTATTTGTAAACATTCGTTATAATTTTATGGATGAAGTGAAAGGTGAATGACAAATGAAGTAAGTGGCAAAATGCGTTAGAGGTGTTGAAGAAGCCAAACAGTGAGAAACGTGCAAAAGCAGGAAGATGGGACAGGGCATGGATAGGTCAGGTCTCTTGTAAAATCTGGTTTGTTATTATTTATCTTAAGGAGATCAAAAGCGTTTAATTTGGCGAATGTAGTACTGAACGTGATTGAATATCGTTGAGTAGGTCAGGTCCGTGTGGCATAGGCCTAATAGCAGACAGTTATATGCTCGAATAGGTGATGCCTTAGTGCATGCTTAAGGGGACAAGTGAAGAGGAAGCGGTAGGTGTCCTCAATTTCACCACATTGGCAATTTGGGCTATTCATAATGCTTTTGCAGAAAAAGTGCTCACTTATAGTACTACAATGCATCCACAGCCTTGCATGTGTGACACTCAATTTGCGTTCACTCTTATAGCAAAAATGAGGAACTCATTGTTTATTCTTGCTAGGGTTGTACTTGAAGGAGGGCAGGGATGTAGAAGAACGAACAGTTTCTGGAGGTGCCTTCCATGAGAATATTGTGGTTTGCAGAAATGAATTCGATAACAACTGAGTTTTACAAGAAATGGTACGCAGGTTACCTGAATTCCGAAGATTATTAGAGATTGTATCATTTGCAAAACTACGTATGGGTGATATTATTTCTGAACGATATCATTAATAGAGACAAGAAAAACGAAAGGGTACAAGAGTGAACTCTTGCGGAAGTCCGGCATATATTGAAACCGTATATGACATAGTACCAGACAAGACGACGCTCTGTTTTCTTTCACTGTGATAATCAGTAAGCCATAATAAAAGGGAACCTGAAATACCACTTCCACGAAGCTTGGAAAGAAGACCTTCCAACCATATGCGATCAAAATCTTTTAAGATGTCACCGAGTACTGCCCTTACTTCTCTACCCTCATCTAGAGCAATATTAATGTGAAAAGCTACAGAACAAGCTCAGTAGCCAAAAGTTTAAACATAAACCCGGTTTAATGACACTGGGTAAACGCCAAAGACATAGAACATAAAAACAAAATATCACAAACAAGAAACATAGAAGGACAGCATAAAACTCCACAAACAGCACAATGCATTCATACCATATATAAAGCTAGGTATAATAATCAAGGATGATTAGGTACGGCCTTGGAACGGTCAGTAAAATGTTAATTTACTAGGGGTTTAAACCAGTTCGTATGCACAACCACACTCTTAGACAAAAAGAGTGATAGATAGATACAAGCTGATTAATGGTGGAGTCATTTGGAACAAAGCCTGACTGAAATGGAGTTGAGATGTCGTAATGACGGAAGAAGTTGAACATGTAGTTATGCAAAATTCTTTCTAGTAACTTTCTTAAAACACTCAACAGGGATATTGGACGGTAATTGCCGACCGCTTGGGGATCTGATGTCTTAAAAATCGCGCAAACATGAGCAGGGGCATGATTTAAAGTCCTAATTAGAAATTACAAAACTACAAATTGCAACAATATTGTTAACATCTTCATCATACATTAACAACATCACTTGTCAATGTCAATCAACCAATCATGCAACACAAAACATAAATCAAAGCGCTCAAAGCGTTGAATGGCTTTCGGCCTGCAACGTTTTGTGAGTATAGTCATGTAATTGCGAAACATAATTATTAACAATCAGATTTATTGGCATATCGGCAAATTTTACAAATATAACCATAAATTATGGCCAAGACGTACAAATAACATGACAAACAGTAAACATATAACCAAACATAAATAAACTTTATATAAGTGATACAACATTAAGCAAAAATTTCTTTTGTATTTACATGATTAACATTATAATTTTACTGGTCTATATTAAAATACTCTACACGTTAAATTTCGATTTATTAAGACGCAGCTAATTGTTGTAACTTTTCATTTCTTAGTTTTATAGCATAGAAAACAAATTTTGCAAGATTGTTAACCTGTTTACGGTTTCTATTTAACATAATGTGCTTAAATATAGCCTGAGATGGCCAACTTGACCTTATACAATATTTAATTCTTAATTCTGAGTATGCACTGCAACATAAAAGAAAGTGATATTCAGATTCTAAAAATATTTGCGTACAGAGTTTACATAACCTATCATGTCTATTTACAGGATCAAATCTACCAGTTTCTATATACAGTGAATGCGATGAAAGTCTAAATCGAAATAGTTCTTTTCTATATTTTTCGTTGGTTACAATATCTTTGTAATCTTCATGCACAAAGCTATTTTTATACATACAAAAATATTTCATCTTTGGTTGATTTGATAATGTATCATGCCACGTTTGTAAATATTGATCTCTTAATCTTTGTTTTAAGAAAGGTAAGTAATTTGTTTCTGGATTAAAGTCATTAAGTATATTTCCAAAACCGAGATTATTCAACTGCCTTTTAAGAGAGCTATAATACACATTTGCATTAGAATTTACAAACACGTTCCTATGACTTTTATACATCTGGTAAATTAATGAATGAGGGCTCCTCATTACTTTGGTCCAAAATTTTAATGATCTTTCTTTACATGTAACTGACAACGGAAAACGTCCAAGTTCACTAAAAATAGCCACATTAGATGTTTGTGATTTGACCCCTAATACAAGCTTACAAAACTTAAGATGTAGGCTATCTATTTCTTTATAACCATATACACCCCAGACTTCCGAACCATACCTGAATATGGGCAACACGAGGGAATCAAAAAGAGCTAGCTTAGTTTTAACATCAAGAGGGACTTGAAAGTAACGGAAAGTAAGCTATTATATGCTCTTTGAGCCTGCTCACTTAACTTTTTTACAGCAAAACGCATGTTGCCCGTGTTTGTAAAATTGATACCTAGATAAGTGAAATCCTCAACTATTTCGATAACTTCGTCATTGATCATCCACTGGAAATTGCATTGACTTTTTCGTTTCTCAAAGATACATATTTTAGTTTTATTAGTATTGATTTTAAGTCCACATTTGCTAGAGTACTTATAAACCGAGTCTAGCTGATGTTGAAGACTAACAGGAGTTGTAGTAAATAATGCAATGTCATCACCAAATAGTAGCATAAATATACATGTAGATAATAAATTGATATCAGAGTCAGTCATGCTTAGTAGATCAATATTATCCTTTACATCATTAATAAATAATATAAAAAAGTTATGGCGAAAGGGACTCACCCTGTTTAACACCAAGTGATATATCAAACAATTGAGAATATGACATAGTACTTGAATCTTTTATACATGCTTTAACATTTTCATATATCAATTTTATCATTCGAATCATCTTTCAGCTAATACCAGTTTTGCATAAGTTTTATCCACAGTGCATCATGTATAACAGTATCAAAGGCTTTCTCATAATCTATAAACGCACAGTATAATTTGTTCTAACAGTTAGTATTTTTTTGAATTAACAAATGAAGTAAAAAAAAATACAATCAGCAGTACTACGACTATTTCTAAAACCAAACTGGGCCTCATTGAGGACCTCATTTGATTCACACCACTTATTTATTCTATTTTTTAAACAAAGTGAAAATATTTTAGGTAAAATATTGACAAGAGTTATTCCCCTGTAATTCGATGGGTTCAAGTGGTCACCCTTATTATAAATAGGTACAATGGCCCCTTTTGTCAAATCATCAGGATAAATTTCATTATCAAAAATAAAGTTGAATATCTTCATGAGATACGGGGAAATAAACTCTTTACAATCTATATAGAAATCAGCAACATTATTCGATAAATCACAATTTTAAATCGTTTCATCGAAGAAATCGTTCTAACAATTTCATCGACTGTAAATGCACAATCAAGTTCATCAACATTGACATTATTATAAATGCCATCGGCTTCCTCTGGGTCAAAGCTACTTGGATGAGGATTACTCGACATATTTTTAAAATGCTCTACAAAATCATCAATATTAATATCATTAGCATTAGTTGATTTTTTTTTAATTGTATTTGTATATATATTTCCAAAACTTTCTTGGATCAGTTTTACTTAACGTAGATAATGTATGTTTTTCCTTAGCGTAGTTTTTACGCTTAGCGTTAGCTTTAATGCTCCATAGTCTGTTTCTTGTAGCTAAAACAAGCATTCTATAATTATCAGTGGGTTTTACCTTATATTCTCGTTTTTTCTTATAGAAATCATTTTTGCATGATTTACATTCATCATCAAGCCAAGGAGAAGTATTAACTTTCCTTGGCCTATTAACAGAGTTTGAATTTGAAACAGTTCTACCATTAATTGCATACGATATATCAAAAAAAGTTTGGAAAAATCTTCAATGCATGTGTTTACATTTGAAACCCCATTCAACAAATTTGACAAAATTGTATAAAATGTTGTTTTGTTTTCATTTAATTTTGTGTTTAATATATCCTTATTATTGGAGTTCCAAGTAATTTTATCATATGAATGCTGTGTTTTAACACCTCTCATATTACAAAATTTGAATGTAAATTCAATAGGACAATGATCCGAGATTTCCGTTAAATCCGACACATTAAAACTATCAATCAAAGTGAACATGTTATTATTTACAATAATAAAATCGACAACACTAGCGACTAAACGGTTTCTTATTAGGTTATAGCATTTAAATTTCCCACTTTCCAGCCGCCCATTAACAGTAAAAATACTATTTTCATTGCATATATTTAAAAGCTTATTTCCAAAGCCGTTAATTTGATTATCCATTTAACATCTCTTAGGTAATTTATCAAACGGTAAATCAGTAATAGGCATATCGATGAATCGGTCAAGGTAAATAATTTCAACCAGATCCGACCTTTGTCCTATTCTACTGTTAAAATCTCCTGTAAGCATAATGTCACCTAATTGCCCGTAGTTAATTATGTCAGACGACAATTGGTCATAAAAGTCATATTCAAATAATTGTGAATTTCTATTTTTATAAACCTCCGATCCTTCTGGAGGTACATAGCAACTGCATATAGACAAATCATTCTGAGTACCAAAATAATTTTTGCAAAGTTTAAACCAAAGTATACCTTTTTCATTTTTAGAAACAAGTTTGATATGAACACAATATTTCCTTTATAACAAACTATTACACCGCCGCTGTGGCGCTTTGCTATTTTGTTATATTTTGGACGTGGACAGGAAAAGCTAAGATAATTGTCAATATTAGCATTTGTCGATTTAGCTAACCACGTTTAAAAATCAATAAGATCCTCTCGGTGCTCGCTTCTTCCGGAGGCAGTAGGGTTCTTGTCCGTACGACCAGCGTCTGATTGGCGCTGATTCCATGGTCGCCTAGGGGTCAGTTCCGGTACAGGGCTAGCAGGGGGCTTATCGTGCGTATAGCGTGCCCTATCTATGAATAAGGTGTCGTATGACAAGTAGGCGTCCTTACCCTGCCTTCTGGTCTGTACTTGAAACGGGAGTATTGTGCGATGCCTTTCCTGAATAACCTTATGGAACACCGACACTGTAGGCAGGCCCTCTCAGCTGTGTACGGGCTGCTTCCCTAACAGTCACTCTATCACCGTAAAAATTGAATTTGGTGACGATTGGTCGGCGTATACCCTGTTCAAACTTTCCTAAGCGGTGCGCCCGATCTATTTTAAAGTTTGAACTGCCGTTGTCTATTTTAAGTTCATTGTCACAGAATGCCAAAAAATGTTCAATGCATTTTTCCGACTTGCGGGATTCAAACGTATTTTCTTCTGCAATATTAAAACACAACAAATTGTCTCTCATTGATCTTGATTGTAAGTCTATCATGTCTTCGTTTAATTCGGCATTAGTTAGTCTGCGCTTTTTCAAGATTTTGACTTAGGGCCTCGTTATAATTATTTTGTTCACTTAAATGTTTTTCCACGGATTTGAGCTTTTGGTTTAGTTCTTCACACACTTGACTGTCATAATTTCTGTTTATTTCTAGTTCCACCATTTGCTTATTTGTTTCAACTACTTGCTTTTCAAGAGAAATAACCTTTGATTCTACTATGATTACTTTCGATGTAACGTTTTTCCCATCAGCCTCAATTTTATCGAGTTTATTTAATTTGTTCTCCATGGACTTTTGGCGAGATTCAACATTATGGCGTTATAAATGCCTTGGTCTTGGGCCGTAGGCGTTGCACTGGAAGTCTGCGATGTCTGGGGGGGGGGGGGTGAATTGCGGCGATAAAAACTGTAAGTGCGGTGCCATGAACTGTCCATAAGGGAAGGCGGGTAGCGGGAACATGAGGCCAGGGGGAGTTGTCGGCGTAGTTGTAAGGGGTGGCGGTGACGGGTCCGACATGACTTGCCACTTCTCTGGCTGGTCGCTGGTTGTTCCTGGAGATACCTCTTCTCTATTACGTTTCGACTTTTTCTTAGATTTATTCGTCATGTGGGTCAAAGAGAATGGGCTGAAAAGCGACTAGAAGAGCCCCCAAGCCAGCCTTACAGGTCGTATAAGTACGTACTCGAAAGGCCTGGATTGGAGGTAAACACTATAAACGCTTAAATGCACACTTGATCGTTAGTCATTAATCACTGATTAGTCCGCTACTGATATGTTGCCTATACAGTCTTCGGTCAACTATTACTTTCAACCGCACACAAATTGGTCAAATTGGTCAGTAATCCTATAATAATCCTATCAAGTAACCACAGTTCAATTTTCCACGATTTGATGGTTTGTATATAAAAAAGCGGGAAAATGTTTAGCTCAAAGAAGAGAAAGTATCCACAAAAACACTTTTTTCCCAAATTGTTTTTTTATCAGAAGTCCATATTCCCCTAGCACCATATATATCCTTCTTGTATGTAAATTTTCACATCTGAGTAAGTCCTTTTATTCGCACATTAAATACAAAAAAACATCAGAGCTCGAAACACACAACTTTTACGTCAATGACCGTTACTGACCAGGGTATGCCAGCTAAACCGAATGCATCCCAACAAAGTGCATTGGAAATATCAATGAAGTCCTAATATGTTTTAGTGATGCAAATTGTTTTGTATATCCAAATAGCTTCTCTTAACTTTAACCCCAGAATGATAAGGAAATTACAAAACTAAAAACTGCAACAATATTGTTGATATTTTGATATCTTCATCATACATTAATAACATCACGTGTCAATGTCAATCAACCAATCATGCAACACAAAACATAAATCAAAGCGCTTAAAGCGTTGAATGGCTTTCGGCCTGCAACGTTTAGTGAGTAAAGTCATGTAATTGCGAAACATAATTATTAACATAAACCTCTAAAGATAGTATATGCTCGCTCGTAATGTCCTTTGCGAAAACTTTTAGAGTTTAACGTTGATTCTAAATGAGATCATGAATTATAGGTCACTTTTAATGTGGAATACGCCAAATAGTCACTTAAAAGGTATGGAGTAATTCTCAATATCATATAAAACCTTATCTGGAGCTCTGGTTTCATAGACAATGCACTGTCAGGGATAAAGCATTAATAACTAATAAATAGTTAAATCTACTCTTCACTTCAAACTTGACTAGGCGTATTTAATCTACTACCAGGGTATGCCAGCTAAACCAAATGCATCCCAGCAAAGTGTAATTCTATGTCTTTGGGGTTTACCCAGTGCCATTTAACCGGGTTTATGTTCAAATATTTTGCTACTGAGCTTGTTTCTGTAGTTTGTCGCATAAATATTATGTTTGAGGCTTTTTTCTACAACGCCATATTCCTCTGGAATGAATCACTCACTTACTATGTATTCCCTGTACGTTTGATTAACATGTATCTTAATAATGCCATCAAATATTCACATACTTTCTGTTTCATTCGGCATTACTGTCAACGCTTTACGCGATTTAATTTGAATGGTAAAAGTGTATAATATTCATTTAGTTATGGTTATCAGGTGGTTAGTATGTACTTACACAAGATTATTTTTGCGACACACATTTTACAAACACAAATAAAAACTAACAACTCAATAAAAAAATGTCAAGTAATAGCCAATTTAGGAAATTCAAACATGGAAAATATACTTATGAACGAACTACAATCTCAAAAAAACTGATTCTAGGATGACATGAAGTACCATAATTTCATTTAAAACATTATGAATTGATATTTTACCCCTAATTTTATGAATTTATATCAATAATCGATACAAATGGCATTAAATCATTACGTATACCTATACAAATACTACCGGACTTTTTTCTTGCAATGTGTTTACTGTGTTTAAAGAATAGAGTACATTTTTCGAGCTCAACATTTTCTAATATATCTGGTTTTGTTTCATGAATCCCAATTATATCGTAACCATTTATAAACGACAATAAATCAGGATAAATTTGTTTAGATACTTTTCCACAAACATTCAATGACAAAAAATTTAGACTAAAAAAATGACCTATATTTTGACTACCATTGTATCACTATTACTTAAACAGTCATTAGATTAGCACTCCTCCGGCGGATCCTAGCCGCTAGCTGTCACCGTCTCCATGATTATCTCGTGCTCTGTGCTGTCGTCTACTTGAGTTCCGACGGGGGACTCCACACTTCTCGTCTGGTCATATTCGTCGCGGGGGCGTTTTACATAAGTCTCTTCAAGTGGGGTGTGGGGAGATCTGAATAGGGTTTTGTTTCTCACTGGGATATCATTGTCAGTAAGTGGTTCATATCTGTTGGGCGTCGTTAAGTCTAGATCCCCGCGTGCGTGACGGGGAGGGGTCGAAACGAGCCTTCGTTCCGAATCTGTCCGTTTCTGAGAGTTCTGTTGTCACTTTGGGCAAATGTTTGTTGTTGTTGCTGTCTTCGTTTCGGTCACACAAGCATATCAGATACTGGGTCATATAGTTTATTTCCCACAAACAATTTATCGCGGACTATTCAGCGGAATGATGTTATTTTTTAATGTAGCTGCTATATGACATATGACCGAGGGAGGCCAAACTTCACATGGTCCGCGTCGTGTTTTCCCTGCCTTATTTGTGTATCAGATTGCCATACAAGGGGCTAGTTGGTGGGGTACTCGGTATCAAGGCGAAACCTTTTACTAAGGTCAACGGTTGTTCGAACCTTTACTGGAACAGGGGTGCAGAGGATGACAATATAAACAAGAGATAAGCAAGCCTGAATATGATGAAAATGAATTGATGTATACATCAAGAATGTTTTTGCTAGGCCCAACGTATTTAAATATATTCCTTGAAATGGATATTTGTAGGGCATCACAAGTAAGCAGGCTTATATGGGTTTAACATTAATGAATGTACAAAAAAACATATAAACGACTGTATAAAACATTGAACCTGGCATAACCTCGGTATTATTGTTAGCAATGATAGGTCAATAGCAAATTACAAAAACAAATTAACTCACAAGTTACTTCTATATATTCGGAGATTGACAGACATTGATCATCTCGCTTTAATGTTTGAGGAAATAGAAACATCTATATTTACTGAGAAGGAGACATGCTGTTATAAGCCTATTGAGTATTCGTATATGTGTCTGGAAAGAGTACAAATAATGTGTTGAAAATGACAACAAAACAAGTAAATCAAGTTCAGCAAGTTTTTTAAAGCTGATTCCATTTAGCTCGAACACTTGGACAGATGGAAGGTAGACCATGGTCTGATATGGTATAACCACGCTTTGATTCGCTGTCATGTGCTTAAAAGATTTATCACCAGAAATACGGAGAAATTTATTCCGAATTGGTGTTATTTGCCATATAATGCTTAGTTATACATTGGACATTTAAATAAGATTTAAAAACTAATGCCAAATCTACTTTTGCATATTGCTTTGCATGAAGATCAGACAATGTTTAAGAGTGTTAAAGCCCTTTTTATTCATATCAATGTACACTCAAAAAAAACGATCGATTCTGGACATTTTTTCACCGGGTCAATCGTAATAATATATACCAATTGAAACATGAAAATAATTGATGCATCGCATCAAGTCGGCGCGAAAAAAATAGAAAAAAACATGCATGTAGATTGCAATAAATAGTTTTTATTTATTTCAATGATCAATATGCATCTAACATAGTATTATATTTATCCTGTTACATTGTTCTTGTTTAAACACTATAAATAACCTTAAAAGTATTAATTATCTTCAAAAATAAGGGGGTCAATTGCCTTTTCCATGTTGACGTCAGCACACTCGGTATTCATGTTTAAAACGCCACCGAAATAGTTCTCAAAACTGTTCAACTTTTTTCAATACGCTTGTAGTCAAAGTCATTGCACTTTAATGCATCAATATCAATTCAAAACATAAAACGCTTTTAAAAGTGCAGACACATGGATCAGTCACCAAACATAATCTGATTATGTAACAATTATTCCGCAAGTCACAATGTACAGTACACAGGTCACGGTTCAAGATCACGAGTGTTTTCAAGCAATCGCCAAATGTTAAAAGGTTTTAATTCATGTTGATAGTGTTGGATGTTCAGAACTGGACCGGCAAAGAGATTATTCATTTATGTTCTAAGTGAGAGAAATGGAAATGACTATCGTTGAATGCTGCCCAGTTTCCAGCATTTGCGGAGGGGTAAGATTTTCACACCACATGAAGATTTTATGGTCGATTGTTTTTCCAGTGTCTTTATTATGCAGAGTGATGGGACTTTATAGGCGAGTGATTGTTGAGGTCGGTTGTTGGCGGACATTTGACAAGATACTTAAACATTATTTGTGCTTTTCCTCTGACATTTCAGAATAAAAAGTCCGTTTTCGCGGACGCATGACCAACTGACTGTAGATAAACATCACGTGGTCTACTATCCTAATGAACTATAATTACACGGCACCTTGTTTTGGACTGATTTGTATGCAAATGGCAGGATGAAAATCCGACAATACATTATGAGGGAATAATCTGGAATTTATTCGTTTGAATGACATTTGCAAATCAAAAATTAAGTTTTTGTCATGACTTACATGTTTTGTTTTATTTCTTTTTAAATTTAGTGAAATTTTTCATACGAAATACAAACTATTTGTATAAAAATAAAAACGTGTACTAAGGAATGTATACCAAACAATCGAATGAAGAGCTTTATATCTATCTAAGAATTTTATGAGTTGTTTTTGGTATTATTATTGTAGAATTTAAAGCAGTTCTAAGAGCAATTATTTTCATAATGGTACTAACCTTTATGTGTATGAAATAAGACACCATTACTTCAGCAAAAACAATCGTGGGCATAAATTATGTGCGGTATTGTTAACATCATCAGTCGCTTTAGCTTTATGAATATAAGTTCCAACACAAGGCACGTTCAAGTAAGTTAATAAACAGCATTTTAACGGAAATATACAAATTTACATCTACATCATGTAAAACAACAGCACCAAAAAACAGCAGTTACAAGCATTTGCCTAATATTCTATTTATTGGAAGAACAATTTATTGGCAAGATAACTATAAGCATGATTAATGTTTATAAAACAACAGTATTTATTTACTCGTCATAAGTGAAGTATAACTTAAAACATATATGGGAGTTGTGTCCCTTTAACCAGCCAACAATGAAACACTGAAGTACACCCCAGGGTCGTATCAGGATGTATAGAATTTAGCGAAAAACATATTTAAATGAAAAAAATAAGCCAATCTATTCCTTTTATGTGCGGTTCTTTCGTATAAAGCATACATTGATACAGCATAATTAATCATAGCTCATATATTTTAACTCATGAAATTATCTAGTTAAATAGATATTACATGGAAAGTTATATCATTACGGTCGAACTCCTAATATGCAAAGACAGCAGGATTTCTTAGTTTACAAACATCATTAGACCATAACATAACACTACATTTGAACACACTTGGTTTAAATATAAAATATTTCTTAAATGTATACTTCTTACTTTTTTCCTAATATAATATGCATTCATGTAGAAAGTGATACTCGTCATCTAATGTTTTACAAATATTACAGAGCCTTTAATTTCTAGGCACGTAAGACCATCTTTCAGTTGTCATAGTTAATCTAAGTGATGAAGTTAACACTCTTGTATAGTTTGTAACATTTATAATATTCTAACAGTTACTTATCTCAAAATGTGCAAATAAAACGAAATTATACGATGTATTACTGTGATTTGTTAGAATTGCACCTTAACAGGTCGCGCACCATTCGTTCATGTTTCATTGCGATACGTCAGCTCAACTTGATACTGTGTATTCCAAATACAGGGTTGACTACCATACAGCTCTTCATTTGTCATACACAGGTTTTTAATACATATGTGATGAAAGATCCTTTCCACGCACAATATAAAATAAACGTATGGAAAGTTAATCTTAGTTCTGGAAGACCTCCTGGCCCCAATTTCTCGAAACTTCTTAAGCTCAACAGGCTTAAGTCGCTTATTTCAATTAACCAAAATACATACTGAAAATGGATTTTGATAAATGGAAAATGGTTTATTCTGATAATCATACAGATTTTTCCAACATAATTTCTAAAATATTCTAGAAGAAGTAAATATAACACATTTTATAGAACAACAAAAATAGTGAGATTAGCTTAATCCTCTTATAAGGGACTTAAGAAGTTTCGAGAAATTGGGGCCAGATGCACAAAATGCATCAAAGTATTCGCAGTCTATGGTGTGAACCTAATAGTTCTTCCACGACACCATACGGATGATGTCGTCGATGCTGTCGGTATTGGACGGAGCTGGACCAACGTTGATCATCAAGTGTGTGTAATACTGCGTCCATTGCACTGATATGAGATTATACTGTATGCTGTTTAAACCATCTTCTTGATGAATATCTTTTGTCCGACTTAAAAATCTGTATTTTCGTCCCTCGACATCTTTTTCACTCGGTTTATGTTTTATCATCCTATAACGAGCTAATTGCTTGTCTTGTCGAGTAATTACCGCGTCGTTTAACATAATCCTGCAAAACGTTTATAATGTATAATATCCTTCGAACGGTTTTGATTATATGACATTAATAAAGGTCTAGATGAATAATAATATATGTCATGTGTTTCCGTTTCGGATAGAAAAATCCGACCCGAGGGCACCTGCGTTGCCAGGTAACGAGGCTTGCCGAGTTACCGGCCACGCAGCGTGCCCGAGGGTCGGATTTGTTTTTATCCGGAACGGAAACACATGATTGATATTTTTTCTAGCACACCTTAGATTACATTTTTTGTGAAAAAGCACATAAAAAAGCGCACTTTTGTATTTTCATCAAAAAGCGCGTGCGTTGATGTTTACTGACGTCATGGCGCGCACTAATTTTTATTCACTGCATACGTCAAGAAGTTCCTTCAGTATCACGTCTTTTGAGGGTTATTTTGTTTTGTTTTGAAGGTATATTTTTGTAAAGTTAATGTTTATGGAACTCATCTATTGAAATCTCATAATTATGGTAACAAAGAGTGTAAAATAAAAGAAATGAAAAGTATTACGTCACAGCGCGTGACTCATCTGGCATGGGGGATGCCAGATGGTGTTTTCCAGCACGGCTGAATTCACCGGAAATGCCTATCCTGTGTGCTAGAAATTGTTTTCCAAATGCCATATTTTAAATGATGCATGCAAGGTTACCTGCGGCTATGTCGTAATCCACCACCATGCGAGCAGAATAGCCTGTCGGACATTCCGCCGACCTCCGAGATGCGAGTATGGTTACCTGTAGGACTGGAAATCTTCCCCCGACATGCAATGAGGATTACCTATACATTTCACCGACCTCCGCAATGCGAGTAAGGTTAACTGTAGGACTGGTGATCTTCCTCTGACATGCAAGGAGGATGACCTATACATTTCGCAAAGCAAGTAAGGTTAACTGTAGGACATGTAGTCGTCCTCCGACATGCGAGTAAGGTTACCTGTACACTTTGTCGACCTCCGCGATGCGAGCAAGGTTACCTGTAGGATATGTAGTCGTCCTCCGCCTTGCGAGCAACGTTACCTGTATGGCACGTTTTCGTCCTCCGCCATTCGATGAAAGTTACCTTTTAGACATGTCATCGTCCTCCGCTCCCCAGCCCCAGTACAAGTTCGAGTAGCCGTTCAAAGCGATAAAGTCAGCCTTAGGAAAGGCAATAGCACCACCAACTAAATATTGGTACGGCAGCCTAGGAGATAAAATATATTGGTTATAAATTTGTATTACTGTACGTTATAGTGCATACAAAGAAAGGGAAAAAACACCACTATCGAAATACGATTTCGGTAGCATGGTGGTAACAGTATAAAACAAGTGTTAATTTCAAATAAGGATATTTTTCCAATTTAATTTAAACAAATTCGCTTAATAAATTTACCTGAATAGGAGTTTAGCAATATCATTTATATGTGCATATGTGAGCGGATCAAGTTAGGATATTGCGCCATTTTCTGTATCAATTAATTGATCTGGCTCATTTTTCTCAAGGCCATTTTACCAGTATTGACAGTCAAAAAATCAATCAAATAAATTTCACAAAATTTCTTTCGTATCATAAAACGTACGATTTCCTACCGACCAATTTAATTTCAGAGTATCGCAGAAATTTGGAAATACAAAACATTATCTTCAATGTCTTTATGCCACACCAAAATAATGTTTCCTTCCTCGTAATTATCGCACTTATAAAGATGTATTTTTGTGCGACCACACCAATATTTTCACCGCAAACCGAATCCGTTATTAAGCTCTTTTCAAACTGCTATACATTCGATTTTTTTTTCTACCCAGTTTAATATCGTTTTATAAAGGGGAGTAAACGTTGCATGGAGTGTTATGCTGTATATCAACCGGTTTAGCATTGGTGGCAATAAGTTCAAACAAAATGGATGCTTCCGGTTAACATGTTTTGTAATTTTCTCACTGAGTTGAAATGTTTTCTCACTAACATGAAACATAATTTTGCAGATTTTTTTGCAAAAGGCAACAGTTTTCTCAACAAATAATTATCATTTGATTGTGAAATGTTTGTCATGGTGATTAAAGCACGATTTACCGCTTGTCCAAGATTTTTACTACGTTCTACTTCAAGCCATTATCTCACTGAAATAAAATCTTTACTTCGAGGAAATGTTTGAAAAAGTCAACAGCTCTCTTAACAAATGCTTATCATTTGACTGTGAAATGTTTTTCTTGGTGATTAAAACACAAGTTGCATCTTGTTCAAGCTTCGTACTTTTTTGGCTCAAAAGGCCTTTATGTGGTTCAAGTCGTGATGCTCTTGACTGGAATTTAACTTGATAATGTAGAAGATGTTCCATTATTTGGTCTGAAATGATGTTTCAAAATCACTTTTACCAAATACTGACAACAAAATCAATTGCAAACCAAAACATAGGTAGGCCAACTTTGAAACGTGTATTCTTTTACATCATAATCTGGGATGAATAAAACAACAACCGACCTAAAAAGCATTCTGAACCCCAAAACTGAACATTTCGCTGGGCACATAACATTGCATTTACAGTGATTTCATAACAAAATGAAATAAAAAAGAAAAAAAAAGATAATTATGTTTATGGACAAAATATTCGTTTTTTAAATTTCCAAAATCAATCATAGTAGTTGTCTAAATATAGCTGCTAATGATGTTGTGATGGTGATTCAAGTAGATAAGTTGTTTCACATATTTTCCTAAAAGCAATTTATTATCTATAACAAATGCTCGCCATTCTTAAAATATTTTATAATAATCTAAGAAATTTGGTTTATCCAAATCTGTGCTTACTCAAAACGTGTACGTAAATAGTGCGTATAAGAACAAATTTCCTTTGTCCAAAAGGGAAAATGTTCAAAATAAGGTTCAAATGGATTAAATTGCAAATATATTGAATACTTACTTTTTCGCTCTTCGCTCGTTTTTAGTTTTATGAAAAATGACAAAATTGTATTTTTTTCGCTTGCTCGCCCCAATGTTTTTCGGCAAACATCCGAGGAACCAAAAAATAATTGGTGTAGCTTTCATAAACAAAACTGTGTTTAAAAAGGGAAACTGTGCTTTGTTTGTTATAAGTAATTATAATAAGGTGTATACTAGTAAATATAAGTTATTCTAGTTATAGTTGTGATGTAAATTGTGTACCTTATTACGTGTTTAAGTAGGTTGTTACATATTATTGTAATCGTTAACGCTTTATTGGAAGAGGTTTGGGAACATTTGTTTAAACCCCAAGTAAACTCGTGTTTTGCTGACTGTTTCAATGCGGAAGTCTTAAAGGGGCTGTATTCCGTATGATAAAATAGCGAAAAAAAAAAAGAAAATTGTCGAAAACTGACATAAACATGGCATCGATGTGTTTATCATTTAATTAGGTTTAGCAGTATTATGTATTTTTCCATTAAAATAGATTACTGGGTATGTCTACCAGGTAGAATTCATACCTTATGCGTGATTGGCTAGTCGGTGTTATCACGTGATATTACCGAGGTAGGTGTACAGCTTAAGAATGTCACGCGATTAGAATAAGCCGTTGTAGCTCAGTGGATACGACGCTGAACTGCAATTTTGGCGACACAATTGTTTTACATTTTAGTTATTTTTACTACAATTATGATATCAAAGCGTAACACATTCTATTAGATAATTGTCCTGAGATTCGTTACAGAAAAAAACAACCTTTTTTTGGTGCCAATCTGGTGTACAGTCCCTTTAACATGTATTTATAGATTCATTTTGATGTAGTTGTATATGACGTCTCTGTCTCTCGTTTTGCGTCTGTTAGCCTATGCAGTTTGCCTCTAATCAAGATATGAGTTAACACATTCTATTAGATAATTGTCCTGAGATTCGTTACAGAAAAAAACAACCTTTTTTTTGGTGCCAATCTGGTGTACAGTCCCTTTAACATGTATTTACAGATTCATTTTGATGTAGTTGTATATGACGTCTCTGTCTCTCGTTTTGCGTCTGTTAGCCTATGCAATTTGCCTCTAATCAAGATATGAGTTAACAATGTTGCTACTTGGCTTCTCGCAATAGCTTCCATTGTATTGTTTGAGTCTGATTGTTTCTCCATAATACTTACTTATATTTGAAAACGTCGACAGCAGGGGACATATGTTTTGGGCTATCATCACATAGGTAGATTATACGGTCATCTTCAGGAATCATGTCCACATCGTGAAAGATGTAGCAATCGCAATCCGACATTTTAGACACCTCTAGGAAAGCTGCGTTCATCACACGACCCTTGTTAAATGTTTGATTCCCGTACTGAAAATGAATAAATACGTTTGTACACAATAAAGTGATAGCCATCAAGTCGACTTCAGAAAATAACCGTGAAATGTGGTGTCCGTGAGCTTTATTAAACGTGAGCATAAAACGGGTTTTAGATTTCATCTTTTGGCTACTGAGATTGTTTCTGTAGCTTTTCATATAAATATTTTAACCAAGATAGGCGAACGTTTTTGACATAGAGATTGTTATGAAATTTATGTCTAAACCTACAGTTATTTTTAACAAGTATTTGCGAAAATAGCACACTTTGATAGTTGTATTACAAAAAACAAATTAAACAAAACTCACTTTAATTGAATGAGTATCTAAAAATACTTTTCGTTTTGTATACCACGCTTTTTTGTAGGTAACACAAATACAAATTTGAATCATTTAATGCTGTAATTTGATAAAAAGAGTTGAAACTGAGATTGAAATTTGACTTGAGCATTTTCGTTATATTGGGGTCTGGTAATGAGGTTTCTATTGTTCATACATGGCATTTTGAACTAAACAAACCAAGGCCAAACATAATAATAGGTGTCTAACCTCACGTAGTTCTTACCTGCTCCGCAACGAAGATGTGGAAGTGTACCTTCTGCTTCACCAAGATGGGTACTATACTTTGGAGTAATATATGTAAATGTTCCTCTCTGTTTCTGAACGGGATGATGACGGCAACGTGCTGAACGGGGTTGCATGATGCAGGCTTCCACGTTCCATTTGAAATGAACGGGAAATCCAAGTTATCTTGGGATAACGAAGGTTCTAATCTGCCTTCTGAAACAGTCAAAGAGTAAGGTGGCTTATGTGTCCGGTTTAATTCTTATTTTTCATACATTACATATTCATGAATATATACATTAATTATTGTAGTGTTGAATTCAATGCGTATTCTTTGACACTAGATAGCTAAATGATATATTATCGTGAACACAAAAATCAATTTCAAATGATGCTCCTTGTTGTCAAAGCCGTGGCGACGGTTATTAGTAATGTTTAGTCAATTAGCGATTTCAAAACATTATCATTCCGTTTTATATAAAAAAAATGACTGTTTTGTTGTTATCAGCACAGCGTAGAATGAGAAAAATATTTGATACATCCGATAATCTATATTGTTATTTTGGCATTTTCTCTGCTAACATAATTTATTCACCCTGCTAATGCCTGAAATTTTGGCTTGTCCCTGTTGCTGCCGTTGTATTAATGCGGTTTAATACACATCTTTTTACACGATTCTGAAGAAATGTCAAATATTTTTCATATTTGACTAACATCCTAATTCTTTTTGGAAGCCAGCGTTATAGAATATGTGACTGTCTGGAAGGAGCAACATGACTTTGTTCAATTATTCACGTACAACAGCTAGTAATATGCTAAAGTCTGGTCTAATGAAAATGGAACTTTTGATTCTGTAAGATATCTGTAAGATTATCTTTCAAATATTCTCCAAATGTAGGCGCGACTCAGCTTATTTGAAAACCTCATTTTAGATCCGTTTTCATGAAGTATATTCAACATTAACGATACCAATATTACAGATATTGAATATTTTGGACGAAAATACTAAATTTGCCTTCAGCATTTAGAGCGCAAAACAATCGCCTAAAAGTCGAACCATTTACTTTGTAGAGTGTTTTTTTTTAAGTTTTCAGAAATCAAAACAGATTACATTGTTCAGTAAGTTCCTGTTTTGTATTGTATGTTATCTTTGACTCATATATTAAGATATATTTTGTGTGTTAAATATATTATTTATTGTATTTCCATGTTTCCAGTACAATAATACAAACCGGATAAAGCTTACATTCAAAATCCAGTTTAGCATTTGGCAATATGTATATTTTTGCCGACGTGAACTACATTGAATGAAGTATGATTATTCAATTTGAAAATCTGTTTTTGTTAAGTCTTTATTTTCAAATTGTGAATTATCATTAAATAATTGTTTATTTCAGATAATCGTAAATTCAGTTTGTCAATACAGTGTCTTTTGACAGCGTTTAACAGCAACCCCCGCCCATTGTTAAGCCGGGTTGAAAGCAGTTTAATCCTTCCACGAGTAAAAACATTGTGTAACAAAATGAAAGAAAAACACCATGAAGTTTTGGTGGCATTGGCATTATTTTTCATGGCAGTAGCGTTTCACCAATCTACGGTTGCTGTGCGAATATAAAAGCGCCACAATATTTGTTGGCAGTCAGTCGGAGTCAAGCATTTGTTTAGAGCAGAACCACGTTATGTTCGATAAAGTTATAAAGCTGAGAGTTTTAACTGAAATAATAACGATAGTAACATTATTTAAGTCCTGCTTGATATAACAAATACTCAGTAAGCATAAAACTTTATACAATTTAACATTTATTCGTATTTTTACAAACGTTCATTTTAGATCAAATTGATATGCTATAGAATTACAGATCGTGTACTGATAAAAAGGATAGATAACTTTATTGAGCAAGTAGGGTGACTTCTGTGTGTTATTTCGTTTAGATTGTTATACTAGAACAATAGAACGTGCGCACCAGCGAAATACGCAGTGTTTAGTGACCCTTAATACATAATTATGATCTAAATACATATTATTACCGTATGAACATTTTTCACAGAACTAGAAGCCGGAAAAGAACGGGAGCTCGAGAGCGATCCGGCGAACGAGAGGTGGCCACTGCAGCCCATACGGAAACGCAAATTCTAATGGGCGAGATACACATCCTGACATTAGCGAACCAGCCCAGAGGCAAATGTCAGCAATGATGTCGGACATGGGTGGTGTTTTGAAAGTCGTGGTCACCGAGCTGAGGGTATTTAAAGAGGCCCAGCGTACGCATGTGCTAACGGAAGTTCAATACATCACCGAGTGGTATCAACCAATGGTGGGACCGGAACTGGTGGTAGCCGCGCATAAATACAGATGGGGAGCTGATGCAAATAACTCCAATTACAACCGGCGGGATGAGGTTATTAATCCAGAGCATATGAGAGCCCGCCATATTGACCACAACTATGGCGTTCAGAGGCCCGACCGGCAAATAGCGTTTGAAAGACAGAGAGGTGACACGCGGTGAGAGACGGGCGTCAAAACCAGCCTAACGTTAATTACCACCATTTAAGGGGAAAGAAAACTGGAAAGTCTGGTTGACAAAGTTTGAGACCATTGCTGCCCGACATGGCTGGGGCTACACAATTTGTTGCCGAAGACTGAAGGGCAGGTAAATGATTTTGTATTTTCACAGATATAAACGGACGTCCGGAGTGATTACGAAGCCGAAGCCCAAGCCGGGGAAGTTACAGGCAGATACCGCCTAATTGAAACAGAACAGCTGCTTTCTGTTACATTTAGCAGACGGTATCAAAAACAGGGCGAGATTGCTGACTGACTTTATGTCCGAATTAAGACGGGAACAAATATATTTGCAAATCAAGTAACCTTTGTATTATTTCTGACAGGTATGGTGAAAACAACGATAAGGGTTGTTTTAGATGTTATACGCATAATGGGGAAAGTCAGGTAGACAACGTTCTTACATGGTACAATAACCTTCAATACTTAAATTGTTTTAGTACATCTATAAAACGAAAATTCCAACCACACCTCATCACGTTTTAACTCACTGTTGGAGATGCTGAGCAGGGTGAAACACGAGAATGTGAAGAGTTTTATAGATGGAATAGAGATTATAAACAATAGTTTTTAAAGGTCATTCAGATTTATATCAATGACTTATCCGAATCACTCCTCAACACGATGGGACATACGGAACATAGCATTGCAAACTCAGTGTCGTTATTTACTAGTATTCAACGTCGCGTGTGGACTAATTCCTAGAAGATTAAAGAAGAAACGTGGTAATTTTATTGACCATTCACATTCGGAGAAGAAGGTACGGTCCAATAGAGAATGTAATGAAAAACACTAAAATTATAAGGAAGCACTCTCTAGAACTAACTGCAAGAGATCATCAGCAAATTTTGAAAAAATGAAGCGCTGTAATACAGACTATAACATACCAATGTTTTTTTTTCTCTGGGAATGTCAGTGGTTTATCTAAAAATAGATTGGATTATTAAATACATTTTGATACTATATTGTAATTAAACCTCGGATTTCATGTCAGATTAAGATAAAAATCCCATTAAAAAGCCTAGAGGCAAAGATTGAAAAAGAAAAAGCCTGTAATCCACTACAGAGAAGCCATCTTTAAACTAGTGACCACGCCGTTTCGGGTAACATGTACATCAATATTGATTCGGATTTCGCCAAAATTTCACAATTGTATGTAGCCAGTTGTATTATGAATGCCAATCATTCACCTGTTTTGAATTATGGACAACCGTTCTAACATTGATTTAACCCTCTCTGGACCTTCGCGGCGTCATCACCACACAGCAACACCCCATCTGATGGGCCCTAGGAATAATGTCGAACATAACATCAATAAAAGCAGTGATACCAAAAATCGACCAAATAGGACAGGCCCTAGGTAGCATCACATTGTCCACTTTTGACGACACAATGAGTTCAGTAGAGGCGAAGGCCATCGACATTGAAAAATCATGCAGTTTCGTCATTGACGAAAATGACGCTCGAAAAACAGAGGTCAACTTTATTCAGAAACAAGTAAACCAAAAAGATATGTTCTGTAAAAGTGCCGAAACTGCGATGCATTCTGATAAAAAAGCAGAAAAAAAAGCCAAAGATGAACTCCTTGATACGAAAGCGTGGTCGATGAGAGACAACCTTCTGTTCTAAGGAATATAAAATTATGTGCCCCTGGAAAAAATGACAATTGCAAAGAGCTCGTTAAAGACCTTATCAAGTTAAAATCTCAGCTTGGCACAGACAGCATGATTTTCGGCCGTGTGTTTCGGCTCATTTTTATCTTCAAACATTATGTTTTAATATAGTTGATTTGAGTACCCCATCGAAGATCTTTTGAAAGAAATATTCTCAAATTTATACGATTGTCAACTTGGAGAATCGGTTTATCCTGCATATAGAAAGTTTGATGTTGTACTAATTGTGTCTTTCTCAATACTGTTAATGTCTATGTTTCCCAGGGTTAAATTTTACAGGCCAATAGGATGCCCAAGAAGGTATCTTATCTAAATCACCACTGAGAATAGGTGGCGCCTTTCCTGAATCCTCATCACTAATGAACAAGTTAGTATCATCGGCAAAGAGCCGAAATAAGCGTTGATACCAGGAACAATATTTTCATATGAATAGGAAATAGCAAGGGACCTAGAATAGAACCCTGAGGTGCAGCTGCACTTATGTTATTCCATTCAGATTGCACACTCGGAAGAACAACTCTTTGCTTACGACCCGATAGATATGAATCGAACTAGGATTTTTGAATACAAAATACACCAACCGATTTAAGTTTATGAATCAACCCAGCATGCCATACTCTATCGAAAGCCTTACTTATGTCACAGAATACTGCCCTTATTTCCTTGCCACGATCGTGAGTAGATAATTAAGTTAAAGGTCGAATCGCCTCGTGTAAGCCCTGAATGGAGCGCGGTCAAAATATTATTGCCATGAAGATAGTTGTTAGTATGTTGCAATATCACTCTTTCAAACACTTTTCTTATAGTACTTATGAGAGAAATGGGACGATGGTTGTTAACAAGGGAGGGGTCGCCGAATTTAAAAATAGGTGAAGCATGGGGTTCCTTCCAAGAGGACGGAAAGACACCTTTTGATAAAGACTGGTTAACTAAATAGGACACAGGGGTGGACATTTCTTTTGAGAGTTCACGAAGAATCCTTTATTCATACCATCCGGACCACTTGCTTTGCCTTTTGGTAAACCTTTCAGACTGCGAGTCAGTCAAAACGGGTGCGGAAAAATCGTCGATTAATGTCTGATCTCGAAAAAAATGTTAAGGAGATCCGCATTCGAATTTGTATCGACTATGACATCAGTGCCGGATCTTTACCGGGGTATCGCCTGAGCAGAAGAAAAATTGAATCGTGCTTTGCGATAAGCTCGTTTACGTCGGTGACTATACGTTCGAATGTTGTTTTCAAACCAGGGAGGTTCGTGATCTCTAATGAGAACATGTTTGTTCGGTATACTTTTCAAGATATCTGTTATTACTGATATGATGATAGAAGAGAAAATGTCAACACCATTATCGCAGAGAGATTCCCAATTGACACCACGCCGATAGCAATAAGGCTACGCCTTCTGTCCCTACGGCAAATACGGCAGACTATAATAATAAAGAAGTTATACTTGACAATGAGATAAAAAAAAAACATGGTATTAAATAGCAATAAAAGCAAGTATAACATTAACTTAGTTAATTATTGAATGCAATGTTTGATTCAGGTGGAAATAATTTAATGTCTAAACTTTATATTAATTTATTTCTAAACATAACATCGTATGTAACAATAGAAAGGCAGTCTCAAATGTAAAACTCAAGTTTAGGGAAACAAAACATGTATTAATTTCCTTTAATAAAGACAACAATAAACGACGTGTGTCTAGATCAAATGGATTTTGCTGTATTATCTTCCTTTCTCCATTTTGTACAAGTTTAATAAATTACAAATATTGAAAAAATAACGTTATGTTTCTCTCAAAGAAAATATGTCCGTATTAAATGAAATTCAAAACTGTTCTAAAAAGCAACATAAGAGCTAGAAATGATCTAAGTCGTTATTAATGCACAGGTTCATACATTGATTTGCGTCATTGACGATTTTATGATTTTGTTTCATCCATATGCATATACTTTTGTGACCTTTAGCTATATGATATTAGATCTTTGATACATTTAATACAAAAAAAATGTAACTCAAATTAACTTAATTGTCTTTTTCACTTACAGTGTGTCCAAACAAAACTTATATATGCTTCGGATTTAAAACTTTACGCACAAGAAAGAGACAAAATTTAGAATAAGAATAAATCGCAAATTGTTGTCAATATTATACACTGATACTCATAATGATATTTCTTGTTTTAAGACTAATGAAAAATATACGAATATTATGTACGGTTACATAAAGATATTTTGAAGGTTGAAATAGTCTACTGAAATGTGACTTTGTTCTCAAACAAATGAAAGCATATTTGAGCAGCATTAAGGTAAAATATCAGTATTTCTGATTTCCTTTATTGTGTTTACTATCTTAGATATAAGAAACATATGTTTTGTTAAATGAATAAAAAAAAACAGCGTAATTACGCCACTGTTGATTGTTGGAGGTCATGGCGGATAGCAATGGGCATCTGATAAGCCCCGCCTAATCTGGACGCTGATTGGTCAGTCGGGTATAAACCGGCCAGTTTGACTGACAGGCCGCGTTATGTTAATTATAGTTGGCAGCCATACGGCTAAGATGGTTGAAGTCACCTTCGTCGAAAAGCCAATTATGGCGAAAAGGAATGAGGAATGCTTTGGCTTTTAAAAACTGAGACCTCCATAGATGGGACAATGGAATCTTACATTTTGGTCAAGAAATTGATCCGCAACTCCTTTACAATAAAGCCAAATAAAGGTGATTCAGTAAAATTAGTAGGAGAATCAATTTTTTATCAAAGGAAAAACTGCTCACATATGGTTCGAATTCTTGCAGCAGACGTCGGATAACTTGCATTGAGGTTAAACTCGCCTGTAATAAGTATGTCCTGGATACCGGAATCAACTGCCAGATGAATGGAGTCGGGAAATTGAGGCGTGCTGGGTCGTTGTCGTATATGGTGGTCTATAGAATCCACCAAATAGTACATGTTTGTTAGCTTTGACTAGTCCGACCAATATACACTCAACACCAAGGATCTCAAGGTCGAGCCGTCTTTGAGGGAAAATCTTCTTCTTAATATAAACTCCGCCATGATTATCATCTCTGTCCTTCCTTTCTGGTTCCTTTTAAGAATCAAGGAGAATCTCTGATGATTGGAGATCTTTGTGAGGCCACGTCTCAGAAAACGCAAGAATATCGAAATCTTAGAGGAAATACACATATAACGTTTGGTAATGTAAACAACAACGTCAGTGATAGCCTGAATCTAACATTGTACAATCATTTCATGTTGAGTGGATACTGTCCATGAGGCTGCATGTTAGACTCGAGAGAAACAAAAGTATCAGTAGTATTGTCAGCATGATAAGGTGACGCCTAAATACAGAAAAACAACGCAAAGAACCATCGCCCGGGGATGAGAGGGAAGCAGGGTTATGTTAAACCGCAAAAGTTGAGAGTTTTAGAAGAGAAATAATTAAAAGACCGATAGCGTATTCTATGTTATGTCGGCGAGCAAATATTATGTGGACAAAACTTGAGTGTCTTATTTAGATGTTAATGAAAAAAGCATGTGAGAACCATGTGAGAAATCAGAGTTATAATAAAGCTTAGCGTGAGCAATGTGTAAACGGTAAACATAATGAGGAATAATTTATCTTTACGTGGTCACTACATCTTTATAGGGAATAAAACAAAGCAATATGAATTTGTGACGCCTCTACCTAAAGTATTCTGCATTTACATCCGTGAAATAGATACTGTATTTATATCAACGAGTTATAAAATCAATGACATATTAAAAATCAAATTGACATAATACTTAGCACAGTGTACACATTTTAAGAGAATGAAACAGTACAACACCAGGGTGTAACGCCGACACCTTCAATTAACCGTCTATTGTATCAAGTCTTTACTAAATACCAAATGTACATCATGCTAAACATAGCGTACACGAGAGGAACAAAGTTTGAAATACCGTGCATTTCATTTCAATGTAATTTATCCACGCAATTCTTGGCATACTGTGCATTTCTAAAGACATTTTCACAAAACAACATGATTTTGAGACGTGTTCATCTTAAAGAAGCACTTTTACTTCCAAATAAGATGTATCTCAATTAATACAATTGTTTTAATTAACCGAAAAGGATGAGTAAATATAAAAACAATGGCTATGAAAGATGCCGTGTTTAATTTAAAAGGAATTTGCAGAAAACACGGTATTTCTACCTTATTACTTGATAGTTAATCACAACAGTTTTTATAGCACTCACCGATCATATAATATTCGTGCGTTTTCAGCTATTAAATACACGGTTGCAATCTTGTATCAGTAATTAATATTTTCCATAAATGCATTATTTAGTGAGTAGTTTAAGGCTTATCACTCAATATTTATGTTTGTTATACATGTGTATGCATTGATTTTAAATACGAGTGTCACTTCAATACAGTATTTAATATGAAGGAGTTATTAAACAGAGTCTAAAACATATTGTTGAACTTTTATGAAAATGAAACAATAAAACATGTTTATGTGACACCGATGCCTTGAAATAGACTGCTTCAACGACTTTTTTGAAAGCAAGTCAACATAAATTCGTAAGGTAGTGACAGGTATTGTAGCATATTAATGTTCAATGGTTAAACGCAAAAGTATACGCGACATGTTTAAATGTATCATAGTTGGATTAACAGGTGTATCTTCTGACCAGTGAACTAGTTTAAAGTAAGTGCACTACACTGATCAACAAAAGTTATACACCGATTCCCTCCGCAGTTTTAAAGGTATTAAGGCAATGCTTGGTTTCGATGCGGTGGGAACGGTTGCTGCGGCTTTTGATTATGATAGTACCGTCGGAAGTCTATGTACTTTCATTTAGCTTCATCTGTGCCAGCTTGCGTGTCTGAGAGCAGAGTTGGCTCCTCGATTTCGTTAGGTCTTGGTTGATAAATACACTTTTATAGCCTGTGTTTTGAGCTGCGTTTTTTATTTTAAAGTTTGTTTCGAGCTCTATAACTCACGAGCTCGATTATAATGTCCCGAGGTTTAGCGCGTGTTTTCAGTGGCGTCATGCTTCCAGTCGCGTTGGCACCACTAACGATATCACTGAATGACAAGGCAGTTTGATGTTGCGGTGTGCCAAACCTATGGCAAAGATCAATTTCGTCGAGTGAAATGCCAGAGCCGACACCTTTGGCGATTACCATTAGACTTGTATAAGTATTTATCATTTCATTGGATTCGACAACCCCACGGAAGTGCAAGATTGTTTTAGTTTGGATTTTTTAACAACCCCAACTGCTTTCATACCTCGATAATGACATCAATTTCGCAATTCATTCATTAATAAGCATACTACATGTGTTTCTTCAAAGTCAATATTCAGCTTCACTTCCCACTTGCTAGTCCGAACATTAACGTATTAAAACAACATTTTTACTCAGTGTTTGAGTAATCAGTAGCCATAATATTCAAGCAAATGTCCACTCTAAACTTTTCCCTACTCCGCCATGACACTGGAACTAACTAACTATATCCCTACCTTACATCAAACATCGGCGTGAAACAGGGGAAACAAGTTCCAGTCTGATGATTTTATTTTTCATGAATGACATATTTTCAAATATTAATCATACTATTTCAGGTATAAGCCCAATCAATGATGTAAAATAATATCTGCTTCTATTTGCCAATGACGCTGTTATTTTTGCTCAGACACCACACGCCTTACAATCAATACTATAAGATCTCATCTTGGGTTTTTCTTTTAATCTTCATCGAAAGAAAACACAATATGACTGCTGGCTATTATGGAGCGGTATTGATTTCAAAAATGAAATTGGCAATTTGTTTACATTTGAATGTTTGATTTACAATCTCTTACAATACATTCCATTCATGAATTGTTTAATTCGTTGTAATAAAGTGTTATATCGTAATTTACCTTTCGTTTTCCATGTTTATTGAATATTCATTGTCTGTATCAGGCTAGCATAGTTCAAGATGTTCCAAACCGCTATGTGTCTAACGCCTAACGCCAAACTGCAATACGCTTCACTGAATTTCGATTACGAAACTAAAAATGTAAATGTCAACTAAATACTGAAATGTTCTCTCATTTGAAATGGAATGGTCATAGGCTATCAACATTTCTTTCATTTCAGTTTTCAATGAATTTCTATTGAAGTTAAAATACAGTCGAACCTAGTTGGCTCAAACTCACATGTACCGGCGAAAATACATCGAGCCTCGGTCAGTTCGAGCCAAGCGGGAATGCTTACATTCAGAAAACAGAAATCGGTCCTTAACATCAAGTTCGAGCCAAGGAGAACTTCGAGCCAAGCGAGTTCGATCCAACGGGGTTCGATTGTTTGTAAAGAATCAAGCTGAAGTTTTGTTTTTCTTTTCAATTGTTTGTATGATTGACAAACCATATTTTAAGAATATTATCATGTAATCAAATATGTTCCTGCTTCCGCCTTGAACACAGGTTCATTTAGCACATGTATTTTTCCACTTTATCGTCTCTCTTACTCGAGAAACTTAGTATAGCAGCTAAATTCATTTGATAGCCAGCATATTCCGCGCCATGCACTGACAGATATTAATGATTTATGTTTGAACAACCCCTGTTCAGGAACTACTTATGGTCCTTCCTTTCTCCGGAGATCATAATTTAAAATCGTCTCCAAGAATAACTAAGATTCCCGGAGATCATAATGTATAGTCATCTTTGGGAGATACTAAGATTCCCGGAGATCATAATGTATAGTCATCACTGGGAATTACTAAGATTTTCGGAGATCATAATGTATAGTCATCACTTGGAATTACTAAGATTCCCGGAGATCATAATGTATAGTCAACTCTCTGAATTACTAAGATTCCCGGAGATCATAATGTATAGTCAACTCTGGAAATTACTAAGATTCCCGGAGATTATAATGTATAGTCATCACCGGGAATTACTAAGATTCCCGGATATCATAATGTATAGTCAACTCTGGGAATTACTAAGATTCCCGGAGATCATAATGTATAGTCAACTCTGGGAATTACTAAGATTCCCGGAGATCATAATGTTTAGTCATCACTGGGAATTTAATACTAAGATTCCCGGAGATCATAATGTAGAGTCAACTCTGGGAATTTCTAAGATTCCCGGAGATCATAATGTAGACTCAACTCTGGGAATTTCTAAGATTCCCGGAGATCAAAATGTATAGTCATCACTGGGAAATACTAAGATTCCCGGAGAGCATAATGAATAGTCAACTCTGGGAATTACTAAGATTCCCGGAGATCATAATGTTAAGTCATCACTGGGAATTTAATACTAAGATTCCCGGAGATGACTTAACATTATCTGGGAATTACTAAGATTCCCGGAGATCATAATGTATAGTCAACTCTGGGAATTACTAAGATTCCCGGAGATCATAATGTATAGTCAACTCTGGGAATTTCTAAGATTGACGGAGATCAAAATGTATAGTCATCACTGGGAATTACTTAGATTCCCGGAGATCATAATGTATAGTCAACTCTGGGAATTTCTAAGATTCCCGGAGATCATAATGTATAGTCAACTCTGGAAATTTCTAAGATTACCGGAGATAAAAATGTATATTCATCACTGGGAATTACTAAGATTCCCGGAGATCATAATGTATAGTCAACTCTGGGAATTTCTAAGATTCCAGGAGATCATAATGTATAGTCAACTCTGGGAATTTCTAAGATTCCCAGAGATCATAATATATAGTCAACTCTGGGAATTTCTAAGATTCCCGGAGATCATAATATATAGTCAACTCTGGGAATTTCTAAGATTCCCGGAGATCATAATATATAGTCAACTCTGGGAATTACTAAGATTCCCGGAGATCATAATGTATAGTCATCACTGGGAATTACTTAGATTTCCGGAAATCATAATCATTATGTATAATCATCTCCGGGAATTGCATCCAAGAATCCCAGAGGTCATGATTTATAATCACCACCGGGAATGATACGGCGTTTCCTTGACTTCTGTTGACGTCAAATTTCACAAACAGTGGCAGATCAATTTTGAGCTTTTTACTAACGGTTAAGACAACTACACCAGAACATTTTAAACGCAGTTGTATTATTTTAAATGTATTATTTACATATAGTCATGTTATTGTCCCTTGTTGGTAATTATGTGCTAGTAATTGTGTGCGTCTATGTTTTGATAGTTTATAGTGCGTGCCTTAATATTTGTCTTTGACGTCAAACAAAACGTCAAAATTTTGACTTTGAAAAATTCATTTTCTTATTAATTTGAATTTTAAATTTTCAATCTCAAGTTTCTAGTTTTTAACTCCTTTTTAAACTTACAATGTGTCAAAATCAAACGCTTATCGATGTATCACTTTTTGAGCTATACCCCCGTCCGTTTTCCCACAGAGACTAACCTGGGTGATGGTTTGAAGATGAACATTGTCTGTACATATACACAAAAGCATGATGGTTAACTTGAAATCAATATGTTAAGAGTATGCTAGTAGAGGGATATTTACTGAAATCCTTCCTCTCACTGCAGCAGGTCTTCTGATCAGTCACGTGGTCACTGGCGTTTCCATCTGGGCTGTCCTCACATAGAATCCGTGTCCAGTTTGACCGAACAACCGCGAAATAACCCGAGACGAAGTATGGCATTTTCAAATATACGATTAATGAACAAAATAAACATATCGATAATCCCAATGTCGATAACTTAATTTTCCCTCTTTTTAATATACGTTTCACATTTAAACACATATTTTTGCACGATGTTATACTACAGTAATAGTCACGTTACGTCCTGTTAAGTCCATTCTATAATTGACGGGTTTACTTGATTTTTGTGTACATGAAAATATAGCCCAGTCGCATGTTTAACATTTTACCCATTTACGCTATACCAATGGGTTTTGTGTGTGAATGGGAAACTTGATACGTGTAGCCTCAATACCTATACGGTTACTTCATACAACTAATGTGAGTTTAAAGTGGCACCCTTATTCAAAATCAATAAATGTATAACAAACATAAATTTTGAGCAATGACCCTTAAACTATTTACTAAATAATGCATTTATGGAAAATATTAATTACTGATAACAAGATAGTAACCGTGTATTTTATAGCTAAAAACGCAAAAATATTAAATGATTGGTGAGTGTTTAAAGATTTATTGCGATCTTCTAATGTCTCATAATAAACAGCATCCGGATTAAGTTTGCAAATCCGGAATTTTTGCAAACTTATTTTTTTTATTTTTCACCCAATGTTTTTTATTTTTGTATTTTTAAAATGTGTTAGGTAATACTAATAAGAGATATTTTTTGTTTCCTGAAATTTAATTTAGAAATATGTTTTTTTGGCATTTAAAGTCAACTTTTCCAATGGGAGTCCCATTGGAAAATGGCCTTCCCATTGGAAAAATGGTTTTTCCAATTGGAAAATCAGCCCAACATTTTTTGTTGGAAAATTCTCCCACATTTTCAAAAAAGGAATTAGTGATTAATAACAATCATTATCATTAATGGTTATAATGTTATCTAGAAAAAGTGCGTTTATAGTACTTTTTATCATTTTTTGTAAAAAAAAATCCCGTCGACCATTTTTTCCAATTGGATATTTCCCACAATTCAATATGGGAAAAGTCAGGAAATTGGAAAACCACAATTGGAACATTGTCCCATTGGAATCTTCCAATTGGTAACATTGGCAATGGGCTTAATCCAATTGGAGGTTCTGGCAATAAATTTTAATGGGAAAATATTTCAACTTTCCTAAATCTCTTAAAAGAACACCTATTTATTTATTTAGGAATATATTTGAAGTTTTGTTTTATTGTTTACCTGTGTCCTGACATTGTATCCATCCAATTCCAAGCTAATACTTCTGTGCTGATATCTTAGCGATAAGATTTAAGCATCTTTTAATGAATTTGAATGCAATAAATCATATCAAAAATTACCTGAAGTATTCTTACTCAACCAGTGACACAAATTCCATTTTTTAAATATCTTTACACTAGTTTCATCTCCTCAGACGCCATTTTTAATCGATTAAGTTGTGGTTACAAACGACTAAGAACTTATTCATTTTTTCAAAGCTATACTCACTTTTACGCTTGAAAATGTTATTTCGGTTGTCAGTACCTTTACACAGAAAATGTACCATTTTCTTGATTTTTAATGAAGATGTAATTAATTGATGGAAATCCATATGAAATGTTTTACCTAAGATAATAGTTTATTTCATACACACTGTTCTGCAGGGGAGCAGGACCTTTCAACCCCAAGAGGCTTTTTAACCCTTCTAAAAAAGAACACTTTTCAGTTTTCAACCCTTAGACTTTTAAACCCCTATTTCAAAGACTTTTAAACCCCTACCTGTTTGGACTTTTTAACTCCTATAACAAAGACTTTTCAACCCCTAGTTGAATTATTTTAATAACCATATTAAAGACTTTTTAACTCCTAAACCAAAGACTTTCCAACCCCTATTATTTGGTTTTGAGCTGGTCCAAGCTAAACACCATTAAAAATGCTGCAAGGCATTTTAGAATGTTAACATGCATCATGTGCCAATGCCTTCCTCAAACAGTAATACTAGTATATGTTTTAGAAAAAAATATCGAACTGTACAAACATGTAAGGCTGGTGAATTTTGCATTACAAAATAAACGCTATTGGTAATTAATGCCATGTTGTCACTTTACTACATACCCGGTAGTAGTATATAAGCCAGTCATCCTACAAGATAGCAGTGAAGCAAAAATACACATATGATGATTACTTGTAAATCATCTTGTATATATATATGTGGAAAAAATGAACTTGTTATCTAGCTGATTGTAAAAACACTTTGTCATTCTTAAAGGGACTCGTACCTCATTGGCACCAAATAATCATTTTCCAGGTAATGTGTCTGAAATAATTAGTTAACTCTTTGATACTGAAATTGCAGAACAAAATACAATGAAAGTATGAAAATAAAGTCTTGTTTTAATCAGGGGTGAACCTACGCTTTTTACGTCATGGACAAATAAATAGCATAACCACTCAGCAAAAGGGACTCATACATAATTTATGGATATTTTGATCATGCATACCTTGGAAGCAACACCTTTTATTTCGTATTTAAAACAAATTTGCTAAAGAACCACATTTTACAAACTACGAGCTATAACTTATAAAATAAACTCATACCTGGTTGAGCATTTTTGATGTAGAAATGAGGCACCCAAAATGCCAACAAGTACATATATGCATGCATAAATATTGAAGCAATGGTTAACATCGTCGCTTAAGTATATCCCTCACGCATCAAAATTAATTTTGCAATTGCACTAGTGGCCAGAAGGAGGGGGGGGGGGGTGACCCCCCCCCCCCAACCACAACGTACCGATGTCGTCCAAGTTAACTTTTCGTTTCGAGGCAGGGGATACAGGGTAATCCAGAAGAACTGGAAAAAAGGTTGTGAAATTGCGTAAATTTGTTTATTTTTTGTTTAGTGACACTGTTATTCAAAATCAATACATACACATATATAACAAACATCAATTGTGACTGATAAACCTTTAACTACATACTAAATAATGCATTTATTGAAAATATTTATTACTGATAACAAGATTGTAACCGTGTTTTTAATAGCAGAAAGCGCAAAAAATATTAAATGATTGGTAAATGCTAAAAGATTTATTGTGGTCTACTATAGTCTCATAAGGTAGAAATACCGTGTGTAATGCTCATTTCTTTCAAATTTAACTCGATATCCTTCATAAGAACCATTGTTTTCGACATTTATTCATTCTTTTAGGAATATTGAAACAACATTATTAATTGTAGTAAACCTTATCTGGCAGTACTTAAGAGTGCATCTTTGACTTTATTACTCGAGTGAATGCACCTTCAAACCGGTTTAACACCAACATGTCACAGTAATCAATACCATCTGTGTTAAGATGTCGGGAATGTGTTAGACGAATGATTTTGTTTTATGGAGCTTTGAAGAGCGATGAATGGCACTAAAGTGGTGCCAAATGGATATCTCAAACACCCATTGGTAAGTCATTTATTTTTTTCCATTTAATTTTTTGTCTTGATTTTTGAATATATAAACAGTCAATAAGTAGGACATCTCGTAAAGAACGTTCACTTGAAACAGTCCTCTTCTTATCCACACTTCGACAGGGAGTGGGGCTACTCTGCCTAAATAGCCGTCAACGAGTATTTTAAGAAATATCAAAATAATAAAAAATGGTGTCCCAGTGGTTGCACCAGTCAATTGTAACCATGCCCCCCCCCATAGTCCACCTAAATGACCGTCAATGGGTCTTTTGACGATTTTAAGACTATGGCAGTTACAGGGATACACATGAAATGTCAAAATAATAAAAAAAGTATCCCTAATCGCTTATTATTGTAGCTCCCCCCCCCCCCCCCCGCCCCCCAGTCTAAAATTATAGACGTGTAATACATTCTTCCAATCCTTACTGGTTGACGGTACATTTCCTAACAGGGCACAAATCCTGAACACCGGCTAAAACACGCGTTTGTTTACCGTGATCGATTATTCGATGATCTAGATCAATACAGAGGCTTGCCTTGGTCACACTTGCGAAGTTTCATCTTGTTTTGTTAAGCATTTTTCTAAAAAATGCCATTTATTTATTATAGCATACTTTTTAATTATAATTGTATGACCATGTATTTTCGCTTTTCAAGTGTTCGGTATTTGTGCCCTCCATAGCGTATTTTGAAGGGTGATTTACTATCCATAAAATTGAACGATTTTCGACATAATATTGACGAGATCGTGAATCTGTACTTTGACAGCTGTTTTCACATGAACCAAAGATGTTTCATACGAAAGTTTAACTTACTACAACATAAACTCTCCAAGATAATTGTAAAAAACATCAGAAAGTGTTCGGATTTGTGACCTTAGCCAGTAACGTCTAAACGGGCTTGTGCAAAAAACCGGGGGTGTTTTGAAAAATATTGAAATTGTATTAAGTGAAGTATTTTATGGTTTAAATTGATCATAAAGGTTTATATTCATACTTTACCATGTAAGTGAAAAGTTATTTTGCATTAAAACACATTATTTACCTTTTCAATAAAACAAAAGTTGACTGACACAGACAACAATTATGCCAAGCGGAACAACTCGACCCAATCGTAATAACTCGGCCACCACTGACAAGCTTCTAGATAGACCTCGTAAATACAATCGTAACAACTCAGCCATGGCCGAAATGTTCCAATTGTTTAAAAATTGTGCCCTGAAGCCTTGCAGGTGCCCTTCATGTATATATCGCTATGTTTTGACAGCAAGAAATGAAAAATAAACGTCAAACTCATAATTATTCATAGGATATGACATTTTTATGTATGGAACTGATATAAAATTACATAATCTGGTAATATTTCTTGTTTTATGATATTTTTGAGATGTTAAATGCTTTAACCCAGAATCCCGATCGAAATAACTACCCACTTTTGATACTAAACAATTTGTATGTGAAGGATTTGCCATATCAAAAAAGATACAAAAATCCGTAAACGTACAATTCTTTGGTCTACTAAGATTTAGCTTGTGAATGTCATTTTACAGCGAAATCAACAAGTTAAAAAAATACTCATGACCTGTTCCTTATCAATATGAAATATCTTTAAACTTTTAGGAGCATTATGCAAAAAAAAACAACAGTATGTTTTACCTTCGGTATAAGAAAATAACTATTTTCTAATAAAACTACTGTTGAAAAATGTAAGCTAATGAAATGGAAAATAAAAAGATGCTTCCAAACATGCCATATTTTCTTGAGACCATTCAGGGGGATTAATGTTCAAAAGTCTGAAAATTCAGGGGGATTTTGGTAGTATTCAGGGTTTTTTTTTTAGCAGGTCTAATTTGACAAAATTTCAGAGTATTTTAAGACGCAAGTACAAAAAAACAAATTGCCATAATTTTGAAAGACTCCCGAGGGGATTATGTCCAGAATTTAAGGGGATTTGGGTCACATACCAGAGAATTTTCATCATCGCCATGTAGCATTACGGGCATGACACACGTGCCAATTTACCTTGTCTACCCCTTTTTCCAGCACTTCATCTATATTTTAATGAGACACAGCCATATTGCATAATAAAAGCACTCACTTGCAAAATAGAATACTTCACAGAAAAATATGTTTCAGAGACAATTTAATGGGCTTACCTTCCTCTAAAATTGGATACAAAATCTGCTCATTATGATCATAAATGATGACTTTCAGACTAATAGAGAGAATGGAATGATTTATCAATATTTTTCATTTCAATTCCCAAATAGTCAGATTTGTTTGCTTCTGATAAAAAGCAAATGCATAATTTATTGTTTAAGTTCATAAACATATCATCTTTTGGCATTCATCAAAAAATAAAAAACATCACCACCATAATATTAAAATAAATAAGTCATTTCATCCGAATTGTCTACTTTCAGTTTCTCTTCTGGAAGTTCTGTTATTTTCCGATATTTGAGATGAAGGTCATGTCATGTATGTAAACATATTAGTGGGTCATAACAAAGAACAGCATTGTCTATTAGTTATTTTAATCCTTTTCTTTACCAAATAATGTACTGTCACCTTTAAATCATAAATCATTTTGATGACAATGACACATGTTTAAACACTTTAATTTGTTACATCCTCTCTGATTGGATAAAACCTATAGTTTTAACCAATGAAAATCGTCCTTTTATCTGACCAGTCTAATTGACATTTCTTATGCAAATTCTGACAGTTTCAATCAAAACAATGCATGAAATGTGCCCTGCTGACTTATTAAGTGTCACCCAATTGGTGTTGTTAAAACACACCATCAGTTGATAATCCAATTAAGACAAGAAGGGCATTATAACTGCAAACAGGCATATATAATTAAACCCTGTGATAATTTTGCGTAATTTTAAACACACTTTTTTTTAATTTCGGGGGATTTTCATCCCCCTCCGGGAGACCGGGGGATGGGTCGACATTCCGGGGGATTTTTCCCCCTCCGGGGGATATGGCATGTATGTCAGCTTCTGGGTTGCTTTGAAGTTGAACTGCTCACATGAACCCACAAAAGATGTGTAGGTATGTGCTTAACAATAAAGGATAAAACATTAAAATGAAGCATTTCAAGTGGAGGTTTTCATTAGGGTAGTGCTACCTTAAACACACACTTTACAATTATTTTTTTCTCTTTTTTAATCTATTTTCTTTAACCAATGGACTATACAAACAGTAGGGTCAGTCCCAGTATACAGGACAATTATTCAATAAAATGTTTATCCTTTTGATATCATAATTGGTAAAAAAATATCAAAATGTAAAGAAAAAATAACAGAGACCGGGTTCAAACTGTGGTCGCCAAAATTGCAGTCCAGTGTTGTATCCACTGCTATGAAAGTTTTCATTTGTTTATTTGATTTAATATATACCTAGCTTGGTAACATTAAGTGATAACATCGACTAGCCAATCACACATAAAAATTAATTATACTAGGTATACCCACCTAGTAATCTTTTTTAATGGAAAAAAAATGTGAAAAATCAATTAATTGTAAACTATGTGGTACTTCAGTTAGTTAGTTTCAATGCATTGTACACATTGATACCAAATTCATGTCAGTTTTCGACAATTTTCTCTTCTTTCGCTATTTCATCATACGGTGTATAGCCCCTGAATAAAGTTTCACTCTGTTTCATTGAGTATATTTCTTAAAAATCCTTTCTTTGTTCTAATCTGCTAAAAGGTCAAAAAGGTCACAGTCATGTGAGCATCTTTGAGGCCTCTCAGTTATTATAACCAATGCACCAGTCAATTGTAACGGTTACTAACCACGCACACACCCCGGTCTGGGGGTATACTGGGAATAGTCGGGAAATGGGCCGTGTTTTTACTTTCTATGTGGCCACGCAGGGCCGGGTGACCGCAGTGGTTTTGTCTTTGAGCCAAATTTAGCTGAGATTGGGCCTTATATAGAGTCTCTGGTGTGCAGGGGCATTTGGCCGGGGTTTTACCATCAGTTCGTTCCCGCAGGGGAGGGGATTAGACCCAGGGTTGGCTGGACCGAAAGTCAAAGTCCCCGCTATTCCCTGGACCTGGGGGCGCCAGGGTTACAATTGACTGGTGCACAACATATAAGATATTTATAAAATAAATAAAAGTACAGTTAATCAATAAATTTTAATGTGGTAAATTAACAAAGAATTAGATAGATGCTTTATGAAAAATCTCACAAAGATGTAAAAAATACAAAGGAGTTCAGGTTTGCTAGTTTGTAAAAATATTTCATGGAATCATGGTAAATTGTTATATTATATGCCCATATATTTTCTAACTACTTGAACCTTTCTTGTTATAATTCTTATTATTTTTTGTTTTAGTTGATGTGTGATGCTGATAATACAGAGACAGCTAGAGTGACAGAGTTTGATGAATAAACTTAAATTAAAAAACAGTGAGTACAATAATCTATTTTAACATGTCTTGTGTGTAATTCTTTAAATGATTTAGGATTAAGTATGTACTTTGATTTGCAACAGGTTAATAGTGTTATTGTTTTTAAAAATATGGTTAAAAACAGATTATCTGACCAATTTATTCAAAATTGGTATAGTATTGTTTCAAATTCACCAAAATGTCAAATGTATAAAGTATACAAAAAAGTTTTTGGGTTTGAAAGCTATATTGATATACTACCCAAGAATCTTTCATTGTATTTGCTTAAATTTAGAATTATGAATCACAAATTTCCTATTGAAGTAGGGCGTGGTCAAAATGTTGAGAGATTTTGTAGAACATGTCATTTGTGTAGTAGTAATAGTTTAGGTGATGAATTTCATTACTTGTTTGAATGTCAACATTTTTCAGACGATAGAAAGAAAAACATTAAATTGTACTTTTGTCGTAACCCTAATTGTATTAAGTTAGATCAATTAATGAACAGTAAAAACAAAAAAGAACTTATTAAACTGGCTATATTTTGTAAATCCCTTTTATCTAATGTCAAATAGTCATTCTCCTTTAAAAACAATACGACTTATTTGTCTTAGTATGTCCTATTATAGGAAACTGTATGTAATATATGTCCACTTTGTTTATATATATATATATGTTTAATTAATTGTTTGTTAAAGCGTTATTGTTCTGATCACATGGTTGTAATAACCCATGATCTAAAATAAATCTTGAAAAAAAAATAAATCTTGAAATCTTGTGTAAAGTGTGATTCCGAAGCAGTAAATATATATATATATGTATCTTTAAGTTTTGAATCACAAATTTAGATCAAAGATCTATTATCACACAAAACTTAAAGGATATATATGAAAAGTCATGTGAATTGTGCAAGTCATATAATATAAAATTTATATTGATCAAGTCAAGCCATGCCATGTAAAAAAAAACTGACATCATATCAAAGATTGTATGAATCATTCTCAGAGCTATTGAAAATATTTAATTGGTTGTAAGCGGACCATGCACGGTAATTTTGAGTAACCCCACCAGCCAATACAATATGGCTAAAAAGGCTTTGATAATATTTTTTATCTAATGTTTATCTTTCCTAAAATATTTATATTTATAAATCTATTTACCAGTATAAATCTGTATTTATTTATTTATTAATGCATTTATTTGCTCACTAATATATACAATACACTTATCGTTGTATATATTGTCTAGCTAATACATGTATACAAATAGGCATAATATGCATAATTATGGGGGGGGGGGTCATAATTACGTATGGTGTACTGTCTTGTTCTTACGAAGATATGATTTTGACTAAAATCCTTACTGAAAAGGCAGTGCAGACTGGCCTGTTTAAATAATTAATTAAATCTTAATGGGTTTAAATGTATTTTATTTTATTTTTAAAGATATTTTAGAGTTTAAAAGGAAGAGAGTCTGTTTTAAAGACTAAATAATTATATAGTCAGGATAAAAAATAATTATTTTTTCAAAATCAAGTTCAAATAATTTTCCATTATTTGGCAAATGGAAAAAAGCTAAATATATATTAAGAATGTTTTACTCGATAGAAAGTAGGCCCAGTATCTTTTGCATTGCAACACTAAGAAAGTCAATATTTATTTTTTGTCTTTTACCAATTCCATCAAAGTCTGTGAGTGGCTCATGATGCTTAGGCCTGCCAATTTAATGGTTTTCGAAATCATAAATTGAGACAACTTATAACTTTTGTATAAAATCTTCAAAGCTTTCAATAACTTAACATGTCATCCACCTTATTGTCTCAATTTAAAAATAGTTTTCACTCAACAACTTACTTATTAATCAGGATAATAATTTGATAATGACTATCACTATCATTCTGTAAGATAATGTACTGGTACATAAATTTAATCCCCAATATATCAGATGAGTGTGATAGTATATGCTCTTAATAGTTGTAGCCCGGAATTATACGTAGGAAACAATAGAGTCATTGGACTGTTACACGAATTTCAATAGCTCGAAATTCGCCTTTGAAATTGAAATTGAAATTCATGTAACAGTCCAATGACTCTATTGTTTCCGAAGTAATGTGTGTATATTACAACGGTTTAATTATGTTTGTACCGGAGGATTAGGTCGGAAAAACTAGAATAGCTATAATTCCGGGCTACAACTATTCCGGGCTATATGTATTAATATATATATATATATATATATATATATATATATAAATGCACGAAATCAATGTGGGATTTTCATTAAGTTTTGGTTAAACCATCTTTGTAACAAATTACAGTTACTTCCAAATTACATCTTATTCTACATAATACAAACTGGAGGACAGTTCTTTTTATTTGGTAATGTTAATTAAGAGACTTGAAGACAAAAAAAAATGTTTAAATTCAGAAAACCTTACACAAAGTAGAAACCTTCTATTAATGTCATTATCTTGAAAAAATGAACATGCCTTTTAGCAATTGTATCAATCTGTGAAAATCTACATTTTGCCTTCGACATGTTATACAATTTAAGGATATTTACATGGAAATTAAGTTCAATTCTAAATTGACAGTCATGTATTTCTTCCAAAATTTTCATAGTATAAGGAACATGAATTTTTTATGAATTTAAGTGCATAACTGCAGATAATGATCATTATCTTAAATCAGTTACAAGCCAATTCATAGTCATGCATATAGCCGCCTTTTCAAAATATGATAGTGATTGTCTCAAATGACCAGTCTTTCTCTGTGGGGGGTGGGGGCTGTCAGTCATAAGGAAACCTTTAAAAGGCATATTCATTCAGCCAATCAGATGTCAGGTTCAGTGAAAGGGGCGATGCCAGGTCAAGTAAAAGGGGTGGAGCTAAAATAAATACTGACATTCAATGAAGATAGATCCCCCTTTGGCCTCACAAATATGTTTCAGTCACACTAGGGGGTGTGACAGGGTCAAACCATAATGGAGCCATAGGCAAGCAGACTTTTATTAACCCAACAACAACAACAACAGGTGTAATTCTTACCAACTGAGGAAAAAACTTTAGAGGTTTTATTATTGCTCATTTTTTTATACAAATTAAATATCTAACAATGACAAATATAAAATATGATCATTCAAGCATAATATTGACACCAAACATGACACATCTTGCAAATGGTCTTGAATAAAATTCCTACACTTTTTATAATGATAATACATGGGACCAATATCAAAACCATTATCCTGTTAAATAGGACAATGGATTTGATATTGGTAATTCGCAGACAATACAATGTAATTAAGTAAAAAAATACACAGTATGCACATGCACACTGGCTTCAAACAAAAATTGTTGCTTAGGCCAAAAAAAAGTATTCATAGTTTCCAGTTAAATATCAAAAAGGTAGGCATACGGTAACTGTTGTTTTTTTTAAGACCATGTTTCTTTGGCAAACTGACCTATATCAGGGAATTATTAAGGTCTTTACTAAAAAAGCACATATTGATCAAAACACCAAAAACAAAAAAGGATCAGAAGGATAAAAATAGGGTCAGTTGGGCGGAAACAAAGATTTTTGAATCCTTATTTTGTCAATGATGTCATGTCAGTGATCAAAATGATAACACAATTTAAGCCCTGCATTCTGGAATGTGGGGCTAAATTCTTGATTGTGTTATAGTAGGGCCAAAAATAAAATGATTTGGTTAGGGTTACATCCTTTTTAAAAACAGAAAGAGTAAAAAGTATAAAGGATTACATTTTTAAAATACATAATATATATGCGTTTTCACTTTAAAATACATGCATTGTTACAGTCTTGTTTTCAGTAAGTAACTTTTCCTTAAATGCATTCTTTGGAAAGTAATTTAAGGTTTATTATTCAAAATATATGTTAGTCAACTTGTGTATGTATTGATTTCCAACTTTTTTATTTTTTGTTTAAACTTTATGTATTAGAATTTCTTTGTAAATACCTGCTTATGTGATAAAAGACTGCTGACTAAAGATTAGATTTCAGATTTTGATATTTCCATTCCAAATTTAATGTTTTACAGCTTAAACTGCTACTAACAGTTTAAGAAAAATGCATAAAACATCAATTTTGGATGGAAGTATGAAAAGCTGCAATCTGATATTTTGTCAGCAGTCTTTTATCGCTGGTTTGCAGATATTTACGCAAAAATTCGCTTGTTCGAAGACAAAATTTTTAAAAAAAGTTGTCGTTCAATCTGTGAGGTTGCAGCTTTAATATAAGACTAACGTAAATATTAAAAACAATGAGGCCCTTTAATATTAACATGTCAATATCAAAAAGAAATGAAAACTATGAGAAAGTGTTTTTATAATTAAAAATAAATTGCTTAAAGCAAATATCTGAAATTAATAATTGTCATGCAAAGCAGCCTGTAATGAATATGAATATTAGATTTTGGCCTTGAACACCTTTTTAAGAAGAGTGTTTTGAAGTAAGGATTATCATAATGCTGAACTTAATATTGTACTGTAGCTTTGTAGCAAATCCTTATGATTAAAGTCACTGTGTCTTCCTTATGCTGTGATAAAGATCTCCATAGTAACATTTCTAAACCTAATAAATTAAGTGAAAAAGGGTGTTTATTGGGGGTAATAAAACACATCTTGATAATGGCCAATTAGTTTTAATCTTTCAAGTGTTGGTAGGATGGGAGGGGGGTCTTAACTTTTTGAACTGCCAATATTTTCCTGGTTATTTTGTCCACCATGTCAAAATGATCTGGGTTGTTTTGTCAACCCTGTCTAAATGGGTTGGACGTGTTTTGTCCCCTTAGTCAAAAATGACATGGGATGTTTTGTCCTACATTTTTATAAAGGAGTTCAGAATAAATAACACATTAGTTTTCGTGCTTATGTAAAATAAATGCAAATGACTTTCATTATAAGTTTAAAAAATACTCTTAACGCTGCATTCTCACAGATTTACCATTTTTACAACTTTTTTATTTTTGTCTTGGAAAGAGCAAATTTTTGCGTAAATATCTGCAACCCATTGATGTAAGATTGTTGATAAAAAAACAGATCTTAGATTTTCATATTTTCGAAAATGTTTTAGAGCTTAAAACCTTACTAACGGTTTAAGAAAAATGCATAAAACATCAATTTATGAACTTAAATATAAAAATCCGCGATCTAATTTTTTGTCAGCAGTCTTATTAACTGGTTTCCATGGATTGTAGCAAAAATTGGCTTGTTCCAAGACAAAAATTAAAAAGTTGTCGAAATGTTTAATCTGTGATAGTGCAGCTTTAATTATGGTAGCTTTTCAGTCATTTGCCTATATATGTCTATTTGATTCAGTAAATACTTCATAATATTAAAGCTAGGCTTATTAGGATATGCTTATTTTTCATTGGGTTCTATTTTTAGCACATAACAGCTTCATTACAAGAATATATTAATTATTATTAAAGCTGCATGCACTCTCACAAATTTACCGTTTTTACAACTTTTTTATTTTTTTTGTCTTGGAAAGAGCAAATTTTTGGGTTTAATAGTATCTGCAAACCAATGATAAAAGACTGCTGACATAGATCATATCGCAGATTTGCATATTTTCGTTTGAAAGCCAATGTTTTGTGGGTTAAACTATTACTAACAGTTAAAGAAAAATGCATGATCTAATTTTTTGTCAGCAGTTTTATATCACTGGTTTTCATGGATTCTTGAAAAAAAAAATACTTCCTCTGTTGGCCAATTGAGAACAAAATCAAGAGGTTTTGGGTTTTGCTGTTTATATGTTCTGGAATTTTTCAAAAGCATTTATTTATAGGACTTATGAATTTTATGTACAGCATTCTGTATATTGTCAAGTGTCCTTTTTTTAAAATATATACAACATGTATAAATTTAATGTTTCAGGAAATAACCACCGTCTCTCTCAGAGGTCATCTTTCTCATTATTGTGGGGAAACCTCAAAGGGCATCAGGAAAACCTTCATCAACCTCTTTGTGCCCAGTGGCTTGTGCAACAGTGTTTCAGAAGTATAAATACCTTTTTAATTTGTGTATATCAATTGTATAATGACTTGTTTTTATATATTAAATATATATATATATGATTTATTATATATATAGATGGTTAATCTTATGACTTCCTGATAGTATTTAAGTTGTGAAATATTAAATAATCTAATCATAAAAAATGCTTGGAAATGACAATAAAAAAAAGATATTTGTCGAATAGGAAGTTTCACCTGTCCTGTTTATATTACAAATCATTTTAAATCAGACAGAAAATTCTATATACTTGTTGTATCTCACTGTTTATTTGTCTTCACATTTTGTATTGTCACATCAAGCCTGTTTGAACATCCTAGAGAAGATAAGTGTATAGAAGGATATGATATAATAAATATGCATATAAATGTGCTTGGGATTATTTTCAGATTATCATTAAAATGGGGATAATGGATGACTGGCCACACATATGGGGCTATGGACAAGCTTCAGAGCAGGCTGCCAGGTGGTGGTGTTAGTAGTTTATACTCCGGGTCCCGGCGTGAGCACATTGAAGGGTCCCAGAGTGACAGTTCAACCACCGCACACCTATCCTGGGCAGAACCAGTACTAGGTGCCTTCACCTCTGCAAGGAACTGACAGCTTCTGTACATGCCAGGTGCAGTGGTACAGTGCGAATGGTCGTAGAAAGGATTTCATAACCAATCACAACAGAGGTGACCTGGTCCGCCCGGGAATCGAACCCGGGATGTCCAATTCAGAGTCCAACGCTCTACCGATTGAGCTGACCGGGCGGACATATTAGCTACATTAGATGACAAGCCATCTATGCTGGACATTCTTCACAATAAAATGTGATGTCACAGGAGCTGTCTATCTCAACAGCTCACACTGTCCGTATTTGACTAAAGGAATGAATGAAGTCACTGCAGAAGTTAGATTGAGGAATGTCCATGTCACTACCCATCATTTGGAAGGAGTTGGATAAAAAAAGTGTGGCCTATGTATTGAAACAGGTCCGATTTCCAGTTACGGACAGTCTTGATTTGTCTGATTACATTTTTGACCAACATGATGGTCTAAAAGAACACTTACTGGTAACTGGTAAAATCATGGCCCAGTTGTTCCAAGAGGCAGGCGAGTGGGAAGTTACTAGACTCCATTTCTTTATGGGTTGATCTGAGGTTCCAGTTCAGTTAAAGTACTGATAGAACACCAAGTGTTTGCCATAATACAGCAACATTTGATTTGTAACTATGTATTTGTTTGAATTGTTGAAACAGTACTGTTTACTAAATAATGTGTATGTATATGAAGAATAATATTATAAATAATTTGTAAGAACCTGATATTAAGTAAAATGTCGATAAGTCTAAATATGTATCTGCGAATCATTTTTGTATATCTGTAAAGATTACATTGCCTATATTCCTCAATTTATATTTTTCTTTTAGCCAGTCAATAACTTTTCTTAAGTTCTATCTTCAAAATTGTCGGGACAGGGATTATAGCCCTTAATTAACCCAAATATGTAACATTCAATGCAAAATTTCTAATTGGCTGCATTTAGGCAGTTCAGATGCAGGAACAAACATCACTTGGGTCCTTAATAATAGCTTTCCATCTGACATTGAAGATCCAATAAAAGGAATTTGTCATGTGACTGTTTATTAACTCTCAATTTATTGAAAGTGAAATTACTTACATGATTTGTAAGAACTAAATTATAATGATATCAAATGATTGTTTAAATTAAATAAAATAGATGATTACATACATGAACTATTTTTATTTCTTGTTTGTCAATATGAAGAGTAATGCAATGGCTTTTGAATTTCATAAAAAAGGATGGAAAAATGTATGTTTATTGTTTAAGCAATTAATTAAGTAATAAAAGTTTTTTTTTTCTTTTTTTCAAATTGTGCTATCTTATAATACAGATCGTTATTTGTTTAATTTTGGTACAAATGAAGTATATAAGGTATGTCTAATGTTACAAATAGCAAAAATTCAAATGCAAATCATGGTGACTTGACTAAATGTGAATGCTAATTGAATCAAAATAGTTAATAAATAATAATGTTCATTTGAAACAATTGAGAGTATAAGTTTGGTTTGTGTATGCCATATATTCCCGGGGGGGGGGGGGGGGGGGGGGGGGGGGGGGGGGGGGGGGGGGGGGGGGGGGGGGGGGGGGGGAATGAAAAAATGAAAAGTATATTACTATGCGCAGTGCTATAATAATTATAAGTAATGTTTTTAGCTCACCTGTCACATAGTGACAAGGTGACTTTTGTGATCACAATTTGTCCGGCGTCCGTCTGTCGTCCGTCCGTCCGTAAACTTTTACTTTAAACGACATCTCCTCATAAACCGCTTAGCCAATTTCTTCCAAACTTTACAGGAATGTTCCTTGGGTGGTCCCCTTTGAAAATTGTTCAAAGAATTGGAATTCCATGCAGAACTCTGGTTGCCATGGCAACGGAAAGGAAAAACTTTAAAAATCTTATTTTTCAAACCACAAGGCCTAGAGCCTTAATATTTGGTATATAGCATCATCTAGTGGTCCTCTACCAAAATTGTTAAAACTATCCCCCTGGGGTCAAAAATGGCCCTGCCCCGGGGTCACTTGTTTTACATAGACTTATATAGGGAAAATCTTCTTCTCAAAAACCACAAGGCCTAGAA